>NW_027528804.1:2158116-2231381 GCF_008692635.1 Crocuta crocuta
TTAATGCTAACACAAACCAAAAATAATTAAGGTGGTAAATCTTCTCCAAAGATAAATAGCACATTCCAAAATTGAAAATAAATTATGTTGTCACTATCAGACCTCTCTTTCCCCAAGTCCTTACCCCTGCACAGATAATTAAAAGCTAACAACCACTAGCAAAGCTTGAAATTTCTCTCTCTTCCATTTTCAATAAGATTGCATAGATTTTAGCTAGTGCTTCATGTTGAAATTTACCCTGAAAAAATTATTTTCATATTATTAAATTGTTATCTACTCTTCCACAGAAAATTCTTTAAGCTGTCTTAGAAATGTTTTCTAAAAACAGAAATATACTTTCTAAAATAATTACGCTCATAAACACAGGGATAATTTACAGATAACTGAGTTCTACAGATCTCTATTCTAATGTGGAAAAAGATTACAATTTTAACAATATAAAAAATATGTAGTAAAAGTATATATACACTTTTGCTAAGGAATATTCAGTAGTGGTAGTAGCAGGTAATATTTGATTACTTACTATACATTTAGTATTATCTTTTTAATTTCTTACAATAACCCTTTGAGATAGACATTATTACCATTTTATAAATAGGGAAACTAAGACTGTAAGAAACTAAGAAGCCCAAGGCACCTGGATGGATCAGTCGTTAAGCATCTGACTTCAACTCAGGTCATATCTCAAGTTCATAAGTTCGAGTCCCACATCAGGTGAACATGAGCCCTGCTCCTCTCTCTCTCTCTTTCCCTATTTCCGTCTCTCCCTCCTGGGATTCTCTCTCTCTCTAGCCCTCGCTCACTTGCACCCTTTCTCTGAAAAAAAAAAAAAAGAAACAAACAAACTAAAAAGCCACAAAACACACAGATTAGAAACTACAGCCTAGTTCTTTTTTAATCCAAAGTTAGTGCTTTTAAACACTGGTGTCTTAATTAAGAATCAGCTAGTTCCCCTTCTAACCAAAATGGGATAAAGTAGTACCAGACAAACCCTCCCACTGTACACAACACTAATACTAGGCAAATATGAGGCAGGTGATTTCAGGCAGCAGGCAATTAGCAGTCTAAGATCGTAATTCTAGTAACAGAATTTACGAGGCGGCTCTCATGACTGCCCAGGAGACTGATTTCCTGAGTACAGTCATGCAAAGCAAGGCAATCCTGTTGAAAAGAGGCATAGATCAGAGTTCAGGGCAACCGGAGCTTCTGGAATGTCTGTGGTGGGTCATTGAAGAGGAGGTAACTGTGTAGAGAAGTAGCTTCAGAGAGAGTGAGGGAATCCACAAGTCTGTGGCCAAGAGATGAGCAAGACCACTCATGCATACCAGATAACAGTTCTGGACACTGAAAGCAGAACAGAGTCACTATAGTTTAAGCAGAACCAGGAAGAGCCAGACTGTGGGTGTTTGAGACTTTTCCCTACCAGAGCGGAAAAATCTCCCTAACACGTGAAAACACCTGGTATCCTGCTGTGACATCCAAGAGATATAATGGTTAAAGACCATGACTTAGTGTGAGATCTCCTCTAGACCTGCACTAACAAACCCTATGAGATACACATGGATGACAGTTTGTAGGCTCAGGCCCGGTTCAGGCTTTAGAAGACACCTTGGGCTGTCTATAGGACAACACTGAAAAAAGCATGAAAGCAGGCCTATACAAGTTCATGCCAATAATCAAACTGCCTGCTCAAATAAGAACAAACACTTATTAAAGGAATATTATAGGATCCAGACTATACAGCTGATTGTCTATAATGTCCAGTAATCAATTTTTTTCTTTAAAAAAAAAAAAAAGGAAGACATACAAAGATTAAGAAAATGGGATTCAGGGTCTCTTGGATGGCTCAGTTGGCTAAGCGTCCGACTTCGGCTCAGGTCGTGATCTCAAGGTTCGTGGGTTCCAGCCCCACATTGGGTTCTGTGCTGACAGCTCAGAGCCTGGAGCCTGCTTCAGGCTCTGTGTCTCCCTCTCTCTCTGCCCCTCCCCAGCTAGTGTTCTGTCTCTCTCTGTCTCAAAAATAAACTATTAATTTTTTTTAAAAAGAAAATGTGATTCATAGAAAAGAAAAAGCTCTCAAAAACTGAAATGTTTCTGTTGTTGATCTTAACAGACAAAAACTTCAAAGCAACTCTTATAAACATATTTAAATGAATAAAAAAAACGTTTTTAAGGAGTGACTAAATAGGGAATCTATTGACATTTACAGGACTTGATATGGAAAGAAATTAGAGTACATGTTTGTTTAAAGTGTACATGGAAGGTATACCAAAATAGAACATATGCTGGGCTATTTAAAAAGTTTCAACAAGTTTCACAAGATTTGAAATCTTCAGAGTATGTTCTCTGAACAATTTCAGTCTTTTGAAATCTTATATTCTCTTACCACAACAAAAAAAATTAAAATTTAATTAAGAAATTAAAAATACCTCTCAAAATAGTTAGGAATTAAGTACATTTCAAAATAACCCATGGGTCAAATAAGAAATCACAAGAAGATGTTTCAACCTAAATGATTATGAAAATACAATATATCAAAATGTGTGGAATCCAGCTAAAGTAGTCCTTAGAGGTACATTTATGGCTATAAATATTATAGTAGAAAAGAAGAAAAGTTTAAGATCAGCAATGTGGGTTTCTACTTCAAGAAACTGAAAAGTACAGGGCACATGGGTGGCTCAGTCGGTTGGGGGGGCTGACCTCGGCTCAGGTCATGATCCCACTGCCTGTCCGTGGGTTCGAGCCCCACCCCGCGTCGCGTTGGGCTCTGTGCTGTCAGCTTGGAGCCTGGAGCCTGCTTTGGATTCTGTGATTCCCTGTCTCTCTACTCCTACCCCGCTCAAGCTCTGTCTCTCTCCGTCTCAGAAAGATAATAAACAAACAAACAAACAAAAAAAGAAACTGAGAAGTACAAAGCAATCTAAATCGAAAAAATGGTAAGAGGAAAAACTGTGAAGTTCAGATCAAAAATCAATAAAAAATGAAAGACTTGAACAACAGAAAACAATTAACAAAAACAAGAATTATTTATTTGAAAACATAACTAAAATTGATAAAACTGTGACAAAAATGAACTGGAAAAAAGGGAAAACAAGAGCTACCATACTGGGAAAGTGAAGTGAGGCTATCACAACAGATCCTACAGATATTAAAGAGATACTAATGAAATATAATTAACTTTTTGCCAACACATTTAACAACTTAGGCAAAAAGAACAAAATAATTGAAAAACAAAACTTACAAAACTAACTGAAAAATTACACCTCTCTGAATGTACCTCTTTCAGAACATACTTTCAGAACTTTGTTAATATTTTACATATTCAACAAAAATGAATCTGGAAAGGCGGTAAAATGGAGTAAGAGCAGAAGAAAATGAACCAAGAAGTATTCCAAATAAAAAACATCTCCACACTGAAGGGAGACAGAAGAAAAACTAACATAAATATAGAAAACAGTATATTCCAAGGATAAAAATAAAAGAAAAAAAAATCAATATATAAAAGTGTATTCTGTACTCTAGTAAGTAGGCTTATTTCTCTATAGGAGTATAGTTTAGCAATTTCAAAAACTACCATTTTCATATTCTAAGATTGAGTAAATAAATATACTGTGGGTAGTAAGAATCAGATTTCCTATTGTCAGACAAAGGGGTAAGGTAACAACTAAGGAAAGAAGGAAGGTTGGAGTGATTTTATCATTCTAAATTGGAATTGGAGTTAAAAATAACAACTCCTGGTTATAAATATATATATTTATATATATTACAAATAAACATAGAAATATAGTTGTGTGTGTAAACATATATATTTCTTTAACCCTGTCTGCTGAAAAGGCCTTGAAGCAAGGACAGCCCAGCACCAATGAGTACATCTAGCATCTAAATCTTGGTTCACAAAAATGGATGGCCAGTAAACATGTGAAAATGTGCTCAACTCCATTAATCGTCAGGAAAGTGCAAATTAAACTAAATGAGATATCAATACACAACAAGTATAATGGCTAGAATTTTTAGATATTGTCAGAATGAAGTGATTAGCATGGAACAACCAGATATACATTGCATACATTGCTAACAGAAGTAGAAAGTGGTGTGATGACTTTGGAACAGTTAAATATGCACCTACCTTATGGCCTAGACAAGCCACTCTTGGGTATTTTTTCCGAAAAAGCAATTGAAAACGTTATGTGTGTCCAGACTTGTCCACAAAATTTATAGCAGTTTCATTTATAATAGCCAAGTCAGATACAATCAAAATGTCTGGTAGAAGAAGAGATAATTATACTGTAGTATATCCATACAGTGGAATATTACTCAACAATAGAAAGAAATATCTACTAACACACCATCATGAACGAATCTCACAGATATTATGCTAAATGAAATACAAAGGAATACGTTGTATAAAATTCCATTTATCTGAAATTCTAGATAAAACTAATGTATAGCAATAGAAATCAAATCAGGGTCACTATAGATAATGGTGGGGTGAGAATTGATGTCGGAGGCACAAGAGAATTTTCCATAGAGATGAAATGTTCTCTATCCTAACTAGGTGATGGGTACATGGGTGTATAGGTTTGTCAAAAGTCATCAAAAAGAGTATATTTGTACTATATGTACTGAATAATGTTAATCTGAAAAGACAATGAGTACCTGAGGCAAAAAAGACTATCAAAGCAGAGTAGCAATCTTTGATTAAGTATCTAACATATCTAAAATCATAACACCATAATCATAATACCATAATGAGAAGGAAAATATACAAACGTAGTAAGAGGCATGGTTTCACACTTTGTAGCTGGAGGTTAGTATTTTTTTAAACAAACTGAAATTTCATAGTTGCCTCAAAGACAAGAAGTAGTCAAACAATAGAAAGAAGAAAGTTTAGGGGCTCCTGGGCGGCTCAGTCAGTTAAACGTCCAACTTCGGCTCAGGTCATGATCTCACAGTTTTGGGTTCGAGTCCACACTGACAACTAGCTCAGAGCCTGGAGCCTGTTTCAGATTCTGTAGCTCCCTCTCTCTCTGACCCTCCCCTGCTCACGCTGTCTCTCTCTCTCTCTCTCTCAGAAATACATTTAAAAAAAAACACAAAGAAGAAAGTTTAAGATAAATATTGACCAAAACTCAGTAGAATATGCTTTTTCTGTCTTCTAGATAAACTCACCATTGTGCACCATCCAAATGGTAAGTTTTCGGTATTTACTGAAGATTTTCAGACTACAGCAAAGCACATGGTAAATCAGTTTCAGTATTAATGTAAGCCTGATATGATTAGGCAGACCAGTACAAAAACTCATGTCAAGACTTTATGTGTCTATGCAAAACCACTTGACATCCAAAATAAATTTGAGGTGATTCTAGAATAGCAATGTAGAGGCATTGTTACATAATACAAGAAGCATGTGCTTTGAACTGTAACCTGGCCCTTCACAGCTTACCAGTTACGGCCTTCAGGAAATCACATAAGCTATTTAGGCCTGTTTCCTCATATGTTAAATGTAGGTAAGAATTCTGCCATGGAGAGTTACTATAAAGGCCGACGGTGATATGTGTAAATGGGAGCTGATGCTTGATAAGTGGGAGTTATTTGATAGAGTAAATGCAATTGGAGTAGCACATGAAAGGGTGATTCACTTCAGTGTGGTAAGAAGGAATGTATTCAGAAGGTTGGCAGGATCAAGGGGAGCCAGAGGCCCGCTGGGGAGTTCTGACTAATCTAGAAGCAATTGTCTACAGTCTGAACCAGAGCAGTGAATGTGGAAACGGAGAAGAGCGGTAGAACTGAGCCACGTGGCTGGCTGGGGTGGAAAATGGAAAGCCTGTGGTAAAGGCAGGAGGGACCATGGCCAATGGGGAATAGGAGGAACAAGTTTTCAGAAAATAGCATACTTTGTGATTGACTGATCGTGGTAAATGGAGAAAAACAAAAAGAAGAAGGCATAATTTAGTGAGGGTTGTTATTCGAAGGTGTTGGATTGTTTCTGAACTGAAGCAACTCCTCTCTGTATCCTGTGGGCAACTATCTGGGCAGGAGAAATTAATAGCATCCTTGCCATGGGTGCCTTTTCAACTTGCCCTTTTTATCACTTTAGCAGTTTTTCTCCTTACCCATATCCTACTCATAACATATATTATTTTTAAAAAGTACCAAATAAATGAATCATTGAATATGTGAACAGCTGAAGAAATAGTAACAGAGTTTGTATTTCTAGGTAACGAAAGTGCCCGCAACGAAAATACATTATATAACACACCCTTCCGCAATAAGGTAGGTTGTATTTATGTTCTTTTATAAAATGCAAAACCAAAAAATTATTTGTTGAGAAAGAATATGAGCCTCCCATCCTGACTATGCTTTGAAACGTTTTAACAAATATGAACAAAATAGGTTACATAAGCATTTATGTGCAAATCACTGCATGAGCAGTAATTTAAAGGAATTAACTATTTAGGAGGCGCCTGGGTGGCTTAGTCGGTTAAGCGTCCGACTTTCACTTAGGTCATGATCTTGCGGTTCGTGGGTTCGAGCCCCGCGTCGGGCTCTGTGCTGACTGCCAGCTCAGAGCCTGGAGCCTGTTTCAGTCTGTGACTCCCTCTCTCTCTGACCCTCCCCTGCTCACGCTGTCTCTCTCTCTCTCTCCTAGAAATAAATAAAACATTAAAAAAAATTAAAAAAAAAAAAAGGAATTAACTATTTAGAAAAAAAGCAAAGAAGGAACTCAAAGGAAAAAGGCACCAAGACTAACGTATGGCTGAATTGAACATGTACAGACCAAATAAATCTTAGAGGAATTATGGATACATCTTTTTTAGCAATGATAATATGATAAGTCTGTTTGAACCACAATGTATACAGTCCTTAAAGTCTAGCTGTAGGAAAAAAATGTAATCCCCAAATATCGTTCATGTAGATATGCATTACTTCACATGTAGAGTTAACTGAAAATGAATTGCTAAAAATAACACTAAGCAAAGAGAGCAGCAATCGAAAAGACTAGTTCAAGAAAATACTGATAACATCTTGACCACCAATTTTTCTTCAAAAATAAAGCATGTTTTCTAACTATCTACATATGTGATGTAGGAAATTTTCATTGTTATCCAGGGTCATGTGGCAGCTGGCATTCTTGCTACAATTCAGAATTAGAGCCCTTGGCAATTTCCCATAATGAACCAATTTTAGTTTACCAAATTTGAATAACCCTTTAAGCTCTCCTATGTTTTTAGTAAAGCATAAGGAATCATAGAAGTCATTTACCCTCAAGAACTAATTGAGTATTTGCATTTCTGGGTCACCCTGTGGCCCAACAGTGAACTGCACATCTCATGAGTCTACAGTGTATGGACTCAGTAGACTCACTGGGCTGTAGCAAAATCATGGGATACTACCTTGGCCTCTGAGTTTCTGAAAATATCCTTGTCAAATAAAGATCCTTCTACAACGTCTGAAGGACTATGCAACCATGGCATATTTTTCAGAACAATATTTGGGGTAAGAGGAAAAGAATACAAATTCCTAGTACTTAGGATATTTTCCCTCCAAATAAAATAAAACTTGAACTCAAGGACTTTGCTGTAGTTGAGCTTTGCAATGATTCTTTCCTTTTAAAGATGGAGGACTGCTTTCCCAGTTGCCTCTATAAAGCTATTTTCCCGTGAAAGGCAACCATGACTTTATCATGTTCCTTTCTTTGGTCTTAAAATGGAGAAATGCTAGCTCTATATCTTTTTTGTCTTTTTTTTCTTAGCTTCCTACTCGACTCCAGGTTGAAAAGGAATTTGGTTTCTGTTGCAGGAAAGATTACTAAAGAAGGTAAAATATCAGCTATATTTTTTCAGCTATATTTTTCAGAAAGCATAAGGCAGGCTTAGGGGCTTGAAGGAATCATTTGTCTAGCAAACAGAATACTTTAAATATTTCATTGTCTTCTCCTGCAAGGATAAACATGTATATTTTTCAAGCTAGAGGTGATTGTTCCTTAGAAAGATTTATGTGGAGGGGTGATTTTATGCTAGCTAATCAATTTCAATTGATGATCCATTATTCACTAATACATTTCCTGTGATCTCACTTTCAGGTTATTATAATGAAACCCAAAAAATCTGCAGACACTGTGCTTTCTGGGTGAAGCATGCTTGCATTTGGATTGCCTACTGTCTTCAGGGAAAATACTATACTATGAAAGTAGAAGCAAACGTCTGGATTTTAGAATGTGTCATTGCCACAACTTATTGGTATTAACATGCTTCAGATAGGTACATCAAGATTCAAATTGAATGCCATAGAGCAATTGCATTCTTTGACAATTCTTGCATTTTACAATGCATTTTGCCACTGAAGCAGCTGTTTCCCATTTTGAAAATTAAGGGAAAACAAGAGCAGAGAAGTGAAAAATGCTCCGTAGCAAAGATATTGTGCCTGTTTGAAGCACCCACCTTAATAGTTTACTCCTCTGTCTTTAGAATGACCATGAAAATACACATGTGTTTTATCTGTCTTTGCCTTTTAAGTAGCTGGTCCATTTTCTGAATTTCTGACATTCAGATCTCTAATTATTATTGTCATATGATGTTTTCAGAAACTTTCCCTTACTTAGTGCCTATTTGCATATAACTTTGAGAATATTATTTTTTAACTTTCTCTATCTCAAATTAATATACATTCCCACAACCTACATTCTTTATGAAGAGGCTTACAATTTCAGCAACCTATTTTTTAGAAACAAGTTACTAGTGTAGAATAGAATGCAATGTTATCATTCTGTGGTTCCCATGCACAATTCCTGCAAATAAGATGAATGTTTAAAACTGTGTCTGGCTTTCCAAAATAAATGCGTAATAATTAACCGCTAAATTCTTCTGCTTACCAGTTTTCAGAAGGAATGCTCCTGGGAAAAAAATGCTAACTCATTTAATTTCACTGTATAGTCCCCATAAAGTAAACACACAAACGATTTTTTCTAGCTTCTCAACAGTGATGGGAATATCTATTTAAAATGATTCTGAAAAACATTGATCACAGGTTTCTCATGACTATTAACATTCTCAAATAAGCTCAAGTTTTAAAAAAGTAATACATACATTTGATTCATCCCTAAGAGGATATTTTCATCATGACATTTTGAAATCTAGTCCGTAGTTATAAGCTTTCAAGAAATGGCATGGCCTTCCACAAACTGAGCTCCCATTTGTGTGGACCGTCCCACCCAAAGAGTTCAGGAAAGCAATAGGAAAATTGGCTGCTTTTATATAATTTTCCCAATCTTTAAATTCAAATACATGTATCATCTCTGAAGTAAGAACCTCTATATAGGCCTGTGACTGATATCTAACAGTCTCACCATTGGCTTTATTTTTATTAAAAATGTAAAATACAGTGACAGATAAAATGCCAACTTTTCTAAATATAAAACGATTAGATTATCTCTTACCTGAGAGCCACTTAAGGGTGGAAGAGGAGGATGAGGCTTAAATATCATTCAGGTCTTTAACATAGACAAAAATCTAAAATCAGGGCCTCCAAATACTACCTTTATGAACTGCACTAAAATAAATAAATGCCACAAAGCCCCCTTAAATAGCCTTTTTCCCAAGATACCTGCCCTTGAAATGCTACCACTTTGTCATCACAAACAGACATGGAAAATAGAACACTAAAATAACTGAGGGCTTCCTCATGTTGCCTCTACCGTGGCTCCTCCCATCCTTGACTGATTTGGAAGATGGCTGAAGAAGGTTGGAATTGGGGAATCTGGAGGAATCCAAATCATTACCTGTCTCATTGGAGGAAGAGATGAAAAGTAGAATACAAGGGTAGAGGAAGACTAACCCAAATTTAGGAATGACCCCTAATGAAAATGCCCCATGGAAGCATAGTTTTTTAATCTCTGAACTCCATCCCTAACATGTAGAATACTGTCCATTCACTATGAGCTGCACAATAGAAGCTTTGCATTTGTGAAAGAAGAGTTCAGAGGACAGGACAAAGGGGCAGGGAAAAAGACTAGGATGATGCGAACTTTCGTTGGAGATTTGGGGACATATCTCAGAGAGCCCTAACCACTGCTAGAAGGGAAAGACCTACGTGGGAGATCTTATGAAGATTGTGTGCTGGTTCTGGAAACCTGAGCAGCCAGTAGCTAATAGACCTTATCTTTCTCATCATCCCTTTCTTACCTCAGGTTGGTTTCCAAGCCATTACCCCTAACTTTGGCCAAAACCCAGCCCCTTCCTCAGGTTCTTAAATTTACCAGGACTCTAGCTTCTAAAGAAATTTTGAACTGGTACTGAATGTAATCAGAGTTTTATGTTTAATATTAATCCCCTTATTCTCTACCTAGTCAATTTCCTAGGATAACAAAGAGGAAGCATGTAGACCAATGGTTCTTAACTGGACAATTTGCTTCCCTTGCCCCAGACTTTTGGCAATATCTGGCAACAATTTTTATTGTCATGACCGTGGAGAAGGTGTTTCTGGCATCTGGTGTGTAGAGACAGGATGCTAATTAACATCCTATAATACCCAAGGCAAAGAATTATCCCATCCGAAATATCAATAGCACCAAGGTTGAGGACTCCTAGACTAGACTAGACCATAATATGTGATTACCACTTAAAGTAGTGTTGTTAAAATAAAAAGTTAGCTTTATACAGAATTTTCTGGAAATTTTGAAATTAGAAACCCTAGCTACAATAGTACAAATGGAATTCTTTGTTTTGAAGTGCATAAGCTTAAATGGATCATTAAATACTCTAAAGAATGGATGACTCTAATATATTTTCATAAATCAAACATTCAATTAAATAATAGAGACTCCGATTTTTAGAAAATGAGACTGTTCTCAGTATTGTTCTAATAAGAATAACTTTGTAATTTGAGTCATTATCATATCCCGTTTGTACACCAAGTATTTGCTCATCTGAGTTTCTTCTTGTTTCCTATAATGCTGAGGAGTCTGATTTTAATAATTTGGACCTACTGAATTTTACTGCAAATAGCTATTCTAAATGGGTAAATATTTAGGAGAGAGATCAGCATCATGACCTGATCTACTAGGTCCCAGCTCAGAGCTGGCATAAGGCCCTACTTGAAGCTCTTTCTGTAGCTGTAATCGCCAGTCATCTTGTTGGCCTGCCTTATTTTGTGGGGCTGACCTTTAAAGGCAGGGACTACCATGTAAAAGACAACAAAAGGTAAGATTCTCAATATAATTGACCTCAAGTATATAAATTAAAGCATATGGTTTTCTCAATATTTTCATCTTCAAAATGCAGACAATGCTTCTCATATAATTTCCTGGTTATTAAATGACATCAGATATTGACATAAGCAGTGCAGTACTTCATTCAAGAGCATGAGCTTTGAGGTAAGGCTGACCTAGTTTGAATATTGGCTCAGCTATGTCCTACCTGTGCAAACCCAAGCCAGTTTTAAGTCTCCTTGAGCCTTATTTAATCATTAGTAAATGAAGGTTATAATACCAATGTTAGCACAGATTGTTTGAGAATTAAATGTAAGGAGATCATTTAATTAATTTATCATCCAAGAAGGCACTTTTGATGGTAAAATGGAGTAGCATTAATGATTACAATAGAAAAGTGGGTATAAACTGGGTCTACTCCAAGCATAAACTGGAATATGTGGTTACATGTCTCTACTTAAATGAGATGTAAGTGTTTAGAACATTTTGGCTAGGAATAAATAATCAATGAAAATGGTTTACAAGAAAATATTCCTCTTTGAAATGTGAATACAGTATGATACTCTAGGCTGGCTTGTTACTAAGCATATTCTTCTAGCATATGACTAAAATCTAATCATTATTTAAAAAAACCAATGACTACAAAGTGTGGAATGGCCACCTGGATCACCCAGAAAGATCAAAAGCCTCAAGTGGAAAAATCCTTCAGTGGTAAATTACTACAGCAGTGCTTCCCAAGTTTTATTAAACAAAAAAAAAAAAAAACTCAAGGATATTGCATCAAAAAGGGGCTCTGTGACCAAGTGACTTTAGAAGGTTCTGTGTATTTTAGTCCTTTCTAGAATAGCATATTAGAGGGGCACCTGGGTGGCTCAGTCAGTTGAGTGGCTGACTTCAGCTTAGGTCATCAACTCGTGGTTTGTGGGTTTGAGCCCTGTGTGAGGCTCTGTGCCGACAGCTCAGAGCCTGGAGCCTGCCTTGGATTCTGTGTCTCCCTCTCTCTCTGCCCCTCCCCCACTCACTCTCTTTCTCTCTCTCAAAAATAAATAAGCATTAAAAAAATCTTAGACTAAGTAATCCAGCAATAAAATCTATATAGTTTGAAATATACTGACTCACATTTTATGTAACTATAAGCTGGCCTCATTTTCCACATAATGGGAAAAGAAAAACTGGCTGATTGATGCCTAAAATGATGTATTTAGATGGAGCCTGAAACTTGGGTTTAATGGGAAAGATCAAGATCAATTAATGATGGTTGCCATGGATAATGGTATGGGGGGAGGGGAGTGGTGGCATGCATGATACTTGGCATTCAGGATTTGTCTTTAATTAGCATAAAGCAAAATATTACATTCTGACTTTTGCAAATAACAATCAATTTCAGTCAGAATGAAAATCACTTGTCTTCAAAGGAATGAATTGGTAGGCATGTCTCTAAGTAAAACACTGTAATTTCTGTATAATTCTTTGTATGTCTCCAAATAAACATTAAGCTTGGTTCCACACAGAATTGGTGCAAGACCATTTGGAGATTCTGTGCATTTGCATGTATCAAACACTGAAGCAATATCTGTGTCCATGGAAACTAGCAGGACAGTTTTGCTCAGAGAGCCTTTTTTGCCCTGTATGTCAATAAGTGACCCTTAGAGAGAGAAATTAGCTCTCAGCAAATTCATGAACAATTTCTTGTGGGTGGTCTCTTTCATTTCTCAGGGAGTGGATGGAAATGCTATACCGACTATCATAAAGTTGCTAAACTTTTGCCCCTAGCACTTTCTCTTATCTTTATTTGAGCAAAAGAGGGACAGAGATTCCAGGAAGTATGAACTGATGCTGCTTTCGCATTCATGCCTGGCACTTAGTGAAAGCATCTACAGTTACACTAAAGAGCCTTAAGCATCCTCACAAAACATTGACAATTTGTCACAATGTTGTACAATGAGGTGTTCTATAACTCAGACATGGCAAGTTATGCCCAGTACTTCACAGGTCCTCTGCGTCAGCAGATTTGGGAAATCCCAGCAGATAACCTGTCATTAACAGTGACATTGAAGGACATAGGAATCTTACTTATGATCACCATATGTTCTCCTCACCCTGGCTTCTATCTACTGTGGTACCTTGACTGTGATTTTTTATTTATTTTATTTTATTTTGTTTTATTTTGTTTCTTTATGGTAAGAAGACATAACATGAGAAGCAAGAATAGCACTCAAGGTAAAGAACATACCTAATCCAAAGACCCCAAGATCAGAATGAACCACACATTTTCTGAAAATGGGAATACCACTTTTATGTTCTGAATTGTGTCCACCCAAGAATTTATGCTGACTTCTTAATCCCCAGTACTTCAGAATGTGACCAACTTTGAAGATAGGGTCTTTATTGAAGTATTTGGCTTAAAATGAGGCCGTGAACCAATATGACTAGAGTTCTTTTAATAAGATGAAATTTGGACACAGACATGTACAGATGGATGATGATATGAAGACGTGGGGAAATGATGGCCATCTAACAACCAAAGAGAGAGGCCTGGAACAAATCTTTTCCTCAAGGCATTCAGAAAAATCCAACCCTGCTGGGCAACTTAATCTTCAATTTCTAGCCTCCAAAATTGTGAGAAAATGCATTTCTATCATTTAAGCCATCCAATCTGTATACTTTGTTATGGCTGTCCTGGCAAACTAATAGAGTCAGTGTGGATGGGGTGTAGTGGATAAGGGTGAGAGAATAAGATGAGTTTGTAGAGGTAAGTAAGAGAAACATCATGAAAGAAGTTTGAATTTTATTCTAAGTACAGTGAGAAGCCATTCAAATGTTTTAAACAGAAAAATTCATTCTCACTGCAAAACAGAATATGGACTACAGAGAGGCAAGAGTAGTGACAAAGTGACCAGTCAGGGGTTTTGTGAGAGATTCACGAGATGATGGTGGCTTGGACCAGAGTGATAACTGAGATGATAGAGGAGGCAGATTTTAGACATACTTTGGTGATACAATCAATAGCACTTGCAGTTGGGTATGATGTAGGAGTAAGATAAAAGAATATGGGGAATGCCTGAGATTTTTGACTTGAGCAATTTGGTAGATGACAGTATTTGCCAAGGTGGAGAAGACAGAAGGATATATTTGGTGGATTGTATGACATTGAAAAAGGTAATTAATCTAATTCTGAGTTTCCTTGTGGGAAAATGGAGTGAATAGTAATGTTTCATTGGGTAGTTGTGAAAATTAAAAAATTATGTTTATGAAACATCTAAAACTTAGTAAATACTTGATAAACATTGAATTACCAGTAGTAACAGCATCTTTAGTCACTTATCATCTTGAAATACAGCAAGCAAGTAGGTAAGACTGGATTCAGTGTCACCAAGAACATTGTAATTGAGGTGGTAATATTCCTCATACTAAATACAGAAGATAATATTTTATTTAAAAATAAATTTCAGGGGCACCTGAGTGGCTCAGTCATTAAGCGGCCAACTTTGGCTCAGGTCATCATCTTGCGGTCTGTGAGTTTGAGCCCTGCTTCAGGCTCTGTGCTGACAGCTCGGAGCCTGGAGCCTGCTTCAGATTCTCCCACTCTCTTTGCTCCTCCCCTGCTCAAGCTCTGTCTCAAAAATAAACTTTAAAAAAAAATTTTTAATTCATATTAAAAAATAAAAATAAGTTTCAGGTTATATGTCTAAAGCCCTTTAATCCATGGGGACTGTGTCACATTCTGACAAAGTTAAACTTTAGACACTTGTGAAGTTGCCTGTGAATGTAGAATCGTTTCAGGAAGGTTTCCTAATGTTTTTGTTACCTTCCTAAAAAACTAAAGGAGGCTATCATGAATTTTCAAAATAGACTAAGTGTGCTAGATGTGGACTTAGCATCCATTTTCATCCCCTTCTATGAAGGCTCCTATGTTAAGGGAGCCAGAAGGCAAACCATGCATTTGTCACGCTCCCCAGCAGGAAGGAGCTGCATATGATATACATTCCACCATGAGATGGTATCTTGTGAGATCTGGAAGATGAGGTGAGACAGAGAGCACCTCCTGCTGCTGTAGAGGCTGGCCAGTAGGGTAGATTCATGCTGTTGTCTGTGGCCAGTGGGATCCTCATCTGGGGCTCTGTTCACCAGTTCCGGGAGCCTGAGGCAAGTTGAGTAGCACCAGTGGTGGTAATGGGCATTAGCTTCTTCCTGACCACCATATTTTAGCTATAGTCATGTTAACCAGAACCAACTTCTCTTAGATCTCGGAAGGATCTTATAAACTCTTAATCCCCTGTATTAAATTCCTTTTTGACTGAAATGTCTAGAATGGTTCCTGTTTCTTATGGATCTCTGACTGGTACATTGAGTCCCATCAAGAATCTAATTTAATTCAGTTTTTTCTAATAAGTTTATCTAATAACATCTTTCTTAACCAAAATATTTTAATCTATTTACCTTGCTGCTCAATTCTTATTTCAAGCAGTTAGTTCACATTTCAGGTGCTTGTTTGATGTTTTTTTAAATGAATAGGTGCTATCAGGTCACCTTCTGGGTTAAAAAATAATAAACTAAAATAAAATAAATAAGAAATAAGAAATTAAATTAAATTAAATAATAACATTCCTCCTGGCAAAAGTCCAGCTTTCCAGTCAAGCTAATACAAGATTCATCAAGTTACTCAGGTGTCTATAATCAATATACAATCCTTTTGAACTTTATATGATCTAATCATATACATAATAACACAGCATAATTTTAGGCAACTTCAATGTCAGTATTACCACAGTCGCAACCAAAGCTTTATTCATGGACTACCTACTTTTAGAATTTAGATTTTCTTTATTTTTCAACTATATTTAGTTAAATAAAATGACCCTCATTAAACTCATTTTTCATCAAAATCTAAAAATACCAAATTACAAATTCAGGAAGAATATCACGTACATCTATAATCAAGGCACCAGCATTAAATTATTCATTGATTAGTTCTTCTTTTGTTAGTTCTCTTCTTCATATAAAAATTTTAAATTATGTTGAATATGATTATTTCTTCTTTAAATATGTTCAACCCTCATTATTAATAATCTTATAATATGATTCAACCACATACTTTAAAGGTCCAGATTGCAGAAAAACAGACTTTAGAACACCTGGTACCATATGAAACATTTATCAGATCTGTGAGTGGATATATACGTTCTCAGTTTTGAAAGATAGTGGTTACACAAAAGGAAACAAATGGGGGGAGTTGGTGAATTGAACACTACTAATGGGCGTCCCAGTTAGTTTGAGTACCAGTATCATTTGCTCAGAACTGTTTCCTTCCTAGATTGTGCGGCTGAGCAGAATAAAGCACCAGCCTGACACCAGCCCTTAGGACAGTCTTGTCTATTGGATGTGGTGGCCCCTGGAGGAAACTCAAGATAGCCTTCTGACCTATTCTATTCACCTTGGATTTAGACACGAACATTGTCTTAAGACCAAGGGCCATTACAGATTTGCTGAAGAAACAATAGACAGCTGAGAATAAGCCCTTCTTGAAATAATGCGAGTTACGTGACAGTGGCTGAGCACCATGACTTGATGTTCCCCCGAGAAAAGGCATGACCTTATCAGTGTTACAAGAAAAGTAGACATGAAGCATTTGGTACAGTATTTTTACATCTTAGCTTCCCACAGACAGGAGAAGGATTAGATCGGGCAGTGTGTTCAGCATCCTTTATTAGAAATATACCTAACTTAAACTTTTAAAATGTCTGCATTCTTCTTCCTTAGCCAGCAGTCCCATCTTCATTCACCCCTCCTAAAGCATCTCTCTAGTTATGTGGGGGACCCTCATGACAATATATTGCATGTGCTTCTGCTGTGTGTGCTGCTAGTGGCTTTGTGAAGACACTGCTCCTCCTAAGATGACTGCCACTCACAGGTGACCCACTTGATTCTCAGCCAAAATTTCATGGGGATAAAAGAAGATGCCCTTGCCCCAATTTGATGTAGCTTTTGGTCACCTGAAACTGGAAGATTCTCTGTTTTTATTTAAAGTTTTCCCATGATTTTTATAGACATAGGAACTTCAACTACTATGAAAAACCAAGTCTCCTCGGGAGTCAGATATCACCCTTTTCCTTCCATTGTCCTCACATAGGAGGATGCCCTGTTACCATTTTTTCCTCTCAAAATCTGTATCTTCCAATTCCTTGTTTTAAGATTACATGTGCTTGTCACTGGTATTCCTTCTAGTACTGATAGCTGATGGATAACTTAGAAGACAGAGCCCAATCTTGCTCTTTTTATGAACTGAGCATCTTTTTAATCCCTGAGAAGCTGGTTGTTTTAGTTTGGTGCCATAGACTGTACCTTCCTCCAGCAAACATTTGTCATATTTGGTGATCCAGTATCTGAATCTTCCTTCCCTCTTCCTATTGGCACCACCACCATTCTTTTGAGAAAATTCCCAATTTACTGTAGTTTTAACAAGAAAGCGATTCCAACTTACTCACTCCCACTGCAGCCTCCCACATCCTAAACTGAGGGTGGCAGATTCTTCCTCAGTTCACTCTTGGCACAGTCAGTTTTCTAAATTCAATCAGATATTTATTCCTGAGATGCTGATTCAATGGTTGAAGTCCGATTAATCATGGTGTGGGGGCAGACTAGAGGTCAGACCTTCCTGTGGCATGACCTTGGCTGCAATTCTGTCTGATCCTCCCCCAGAGAACCCCTGATTCCCATCCATTCTCTTGGCTCAGTCAGTCCTCCAGTCTCCCATTTGTTATGTCACTCCCCAATATCTTCACAATAAATTCCCATCTGCTCAGATAGCCAGGGTTGTTTCTGTATTGTAACAGAGTCTAGATTAGAGAAATCAAAACATAGAGATTCTGGATTGAATATATCCCCCTAAAAGATATGAAGTCCTAACTCCCAGTACCTGTGAATGTGACCTTCTTTGAAAAGGACTTTGGAGTCATCAAGATGAACTCATACTGAAGTAGGGCAGGCCCTTAGTTCAATATGCATTGTGTCCTCATAGAAAAGGAGAGAGACACACAGAAGGAGAGAAAACCATGTGAAGATACAGACACATATGAGACAAGAGTGTCACTGAAGTGTTATAACTGCAAGCCAAGGAACGCCTAGGATAAGAAGAGCCAAGGAAAGGTCTCCTCTCAAGATTTCAAAGGGGGTATGGCCCTAGCCACACCCTGATTTCAGACTTATTGGCTTCAGAATTATGATACAGTACATTTCTGTCTGTTAAGCCCCTATTTTTGTGGTGCTTTGTTATACCAGGCCTAGAAAACACATAATTTAAATTCTAACTAATGACAATTATGCACCAGTAGTTACACTATTTGCTCAAGAAACTTACTATCTATCTGTAACACAAAAGTCTTTTTCTGGACAACTGGTCATATAGTGCTTTTCACTTGCCCAACCCTAAATTTTTCATATACAAAGCATAGAAATAAGAATCCAATTAATATATGCAAATGTAAAGAAAGCATTAGGCAGAGTGGGATTACCCTAAGAGCTTAAGAATCTTCTGTCTCGGGGCACCTGGGTGGCTTAGGCGGTTAAGCGTCCGACTTTCGCTTAGGTCATGATCTCACGGTTCGTGGGTTCGAGCCCCGCATCGGGCTCTGTGCTGACTGCCAGCTCAGAGCCTGGAGCCTGTTTCAGTCTGTGACTCCCTCTCTCTCTGACCCTCCCCTGCTCACGCTCTCTCTCTCTGTCTCCTAGAAATAAAAAAAAAAAAAGAATCTTCTGTCTCATTCCCTTCTCCTCAACACTTTTCTCATCTTGTTATCTACTCACAAATAAAATGTCCCTCATATCATCAACCAGGACACTTTCTGAATGCTCTATAAATATTTACCAAAAGAAAATAACTCAAGCCCTTGACAAACCAAGAGTAAGATACCATATAGTAACACAGGAGTTTA
This sequence comes from Crocuta crocuta, assembly GCF_008692635.1. Taxonomy (NCBI): domain Eukaryota; kingdom Metazoa; phylum Chordata; class Mammalia; order Carnivora; family Hyaenidae; genus Crocuta; species Crocuta crocuta. The sequence continues at coordinate 2,177,254 of NW_027528804.1, forward strand.
GGAGATCTGGACTTTCATCATGACAACACTATCACCAACCCTGAAACATACATAAGTAAGGAAAGCAAGTGTGACATCTCTTCAGCACTTTTCGTATTCAGCATACTGTGAATGATTAAGACCAGTAAAATGGAAGCATATTAAAACAGAAAGGACATAGAGATAATCTCTAAAATGAGGATGTCCAGAAGAAACTTAAAGACTATGTGCCACGGTCTTATCAGTTGACCAGACAATACTATAATTAAAATGGGCAATGATTAGATTTTGAAAATTTTTTGAAGTCTTGTTATATCTTATTTGACAAAGTCTAATTTGCCTGTAGAATACAAAGCAAACAAAAGTGAGTGTTATAGGTATTATCCTGACATTTTTTATTTGACACCAGAATTTTCATTATATATTAGCTCCTTGGTCATTTCAAAATTCCTCGAATTTCTTTCTGATACTGTTATTTGATTTAGCAACTGGATAAAAGCAGCTGAAAGCATTTTTTGGTCTTAAATTAGAGTTGGCCATGACAAATGTTCCTACAAGAATATAGGATGAATCCCACACATTTATCACAGCATCTGGGCCATGTTTGTTTCTGTAGGACAGAGGAGAGGGTAGGAAGTATTCTTATGTTGGTAAACTGGAAGTCTAAGAATTACACTTGCCATCTGGGACTGCTTTGATGAGAATACTGGCCTGTTCTTTCCACTTAATTACCAAAATGAAGTATCGTCATGCAAAGACAATGATCTTGGTGATCAAGACTCAAGTACAGCCAGTAAAACTAAATACTTTCATTTAAATGTGGTTGTATTTATTTATTGCAGCATTAAACAAGCTTCTCCGGTTCCTTAGAAAAAGAATTCATGCACCCATTTAGCCTATACAAACAAGAATAAGTTACATAAACCCTACATAATTAAAGCAATTTATATAGGGCATAAACTTCATGATGTTTTACAGTCAACTTGTAAGTAAAGAAGGCAACTAACAGAAATAACTTCTCCCAGCAAAAACACTTATGTGGTTTGCAGAGTTCCAAAATACCAATCTTTAAATATGTACTATTTCACCAAAGTGCCAAAAGAAGAATAGCAAACTAAATAGAGTAAAATATGGCCTCCATTTAAAGATTTGGTAAGGAACTAGAATGAAGACCTAGTTTTATACGTGCTATTATAAAGGATCAACTTACTTTCTCCAGCATTGTAACTTCATTAACTCCATTTGGGAGTACAATTTCAAATATAAAACTTAGGTTCACCTAAAACTATTGGACAATTAACTCAATGGTAACACTTCCAGTATTAAATCTACTGAGTTCCAGAAATACTCAAACTTTTCCATTGTAGAATGTCCCCTTTCTTTGTAATAGAAATAGAATATTTTTAGGTCCAGATGGCCAACCAAGAGCATGATAAGTGGCTGTATGAGGTCATAATCAGGACAGGGACTATCAAGAGCTGCCCTTTAAGGAAATAGCACCCTATCAGGCTTCTTCCTATTAGCAGGGTATCTGAGTAAACCCTAGCACGTAGACCCACACTCACAGTCTTGTATGGAGCAGATGTCCATCAGCAATTTTTCAGGAAATGTGCTGTCAGGTCCCAAAAACTTGCTCTTGTAGAATTATTACAATGGTAAACATTTGCCCTGGGCACCAACTTGATGCAATTCTTTGACAAGAGTTTCATTGGAGCTGTGTAGAGAACAGATAGCTATGTTTCGTATCTAATAAACCTAGTGGTAGCCTACTTGGATATGGATAAAATCGATATGGATAAAAACTAATAGTAGCCACAACTAATTTTCTGAAAATAGAATAACCAACTGCTTTTTAGAATTGAGTCTCAAAAACACTGCTTTTTCTTAGCTGTACTCTCTCTTATACAATTATAAGGACACTAATCATCTTTAACATTCACAGTAATTTACTTAACCCCGACATTTTCATCTTTGGAAAAAATCTTTACCTCTGTGGACGGGATGGGCCAGGTCATTTGAAGGAACCCCTTAGCCAAGGGTGCACACAAGTAAGCACATTCAGATTTGATTCCAGGATAAAGGATGGAAGGCCTCGTTTTCGTGGACACGAGATTAAACTCTAGAGGAACTGCATTGGATGGGAGCCATTTTCAAAGCAGCCACCTCAAAGTCCGTTTTTTAACCACTAGTCTTCAAATCACACATAATATCCATCGTTGCTGTTGTTGTTTTTCATCTAAAAAGGTGTCATTTCAATGCTAAAAGCTGCTTTCCTGATATCTCTTCACAGTTCTTCCCTCTCAGAGTGAAAATATTCTGTCCTGATGAGCGCTGAGAGGAAGAAGTGAGCAAAACCCAGAAGTCACTTCAGGGCGATTTATTTCTGCCTTGCCAATTGGTTTACCAATTCACCACTTTTTAGAAGCAGATGAAATGCTGCAGGTGTCTGCAGGCTGAACATCCCTCTCAGACATGCTGGCCCTATGGTGTGCTTGGGTTTAGAGCTGAGTCAGAGATCTCAGATGCTTCCTCCTGATGGGAATATATTAGAATGCGAATGTTGCTATTACCATCTTGGGAAGGAGAACCAGGCTTATGGAGAGAAAAGCCATCTATCTTCTTCCTACCCAGAGTCAGCATTCTCGCCCTTCTGTCCTTTCAAATAGGCTGGAGGTGGGGGGTACACTTCCTGAAAAACTCTTCTTGATCTTAGAGAAAAGGATAGACTTACTTGGTAAACAGTGTGTGACACACTGTGAGGAAAAGATTTAGGAAATATGCTAGCAAAAAATATATATCAGAAATAGCACTTATTTTGCACAGCCTCAGCTGTGGGGCGGAGATCAGTCACGACTCTCAGACACATTTTGCTTAAGTCACACATCTTATGGAAACAGACAGCCCAAATGAGCAGAGCGATTTGGGTACAGATGCCAATTTCAGAAAAATAAATGGATGAGGTTTAATGAAATATTTGCTAAAATTCTCAGGCCTCAGTAGAAGAACTTAGTCTAACACTAGCCAAAACGCATGATATACAAAACACAGAAACAGTGTGACAGGCACAGAGATGCACTGCCCAGGTCACCCTTGAAGAGAGAACCTCACTGCCCAGAGCTGATGAGCTGACTGCTCCAGACCCGCCCTCTGCCGGAAGATGTTCCGCACTCGGAGGCCACGCCCTTCCCGGCTGCTCCCAACCAATCGCTGAGCCTGGCGGGGAAACTGGACACCGGCAATTTCTGCCCAATGCCCAAGGCAGGACTCCCGTAACGGACAATTTTGCTTTGGGGCAGCCCATCAGCCTCACTGAGACTCTCCGGGCAGCACTGCAGTCTGACCTGCTAATTCCAACCTACTCATTCTTCCTTTGTCCTCTCCACCGGTGTACAGTAGATTCTAAATCCTCTCCCTACCTCTTTATCTTTCACAGTATCCTCCCCCAGCACCGGTAAATTTCTTGCACTTCTAAATCCCTCATGATATTGCTAACCTTAAAAATAAAACTGTCCCGGGGCGCCTGGGTGGCTTAGTCGGTTAAGCGTCCGACTTTCGCTTAGGTCATGANGTTAGGACAAAACCATAGGCACCCCAAAGAACAAGTGAGAGCATAGCTAGTTTATAGAGGAAAAGGGAAGGCTGGCAGGAGCCCTTATAAACACAAAGTCCAATGGAGTAAACAGGAAGTTCAAAGTATGCTGACTTTTCATTGGCTGAGTTGTGACAGTCTCTCATTGGCTGGACTGTTGCTGAGAGAAGAGAAAAATCTTTCTTCCTCCTGGTGGGGCGGTCTCTTCCTGTTGGGATCTGCCACTGACAATGAGGAGGAGAGCGTGAGTTCTCCCTGCTGGCCTCTCAACTCTATTTTAAGTGAGGCTTCCTTTTATTAAATTTCACACCATCCACTTACCAAAGACCTGAACTGAGGCCGACAACTATGCAAATTGGTACAGTCTGGTTTATCTCGCTGGGAGCTAGAAAGGTAACAGAATGCTAACCATGGAGAGAACAAATCACCCCCTCTCTCCTGTACTGAAGCCTATACCGTTTCCAAAGTCTAATTTCCTTTGTAAAGTGTTGCTTTCCCATAGGCAGAAAGNCGGCCTCCCCCGGCCCCCAACTCCGCTCGGGACGCCCGCTCCGGACCGCAGGGCCGCGGCCGAAGGAACCCCGAGGCTGGGCGCCCCTCCCCGCGGCGCGTCACAGTCGGCTCCGGCTCCGAAGGCGATCCCCGTGGTGACCGAAGCACCCCGGGGCGCCGCCTCTTCCCACACCCTCGAGGGCCCCTAAACCCCACGCGCGGGAGTCAGGCAGCCTCGAGGAGGCAGGGACGCCTCCCTGGGGCGCAGACGAGCTATATACCATTTCCAAAGTCTAATTTCCTTTGTAAAGTGTTGCTTTCCCATAACTATTTCAAATAGAACCTTTCCTTTCCCTGCTCTTCCTACAGTAACCATTGCTCCATATTTTTCTCTAGCTCAAAGTAAAACATGTCCTATTGATATTGATACAGAAGTTATATGGACAGGGAGCAAATAGGCTTTTTCTAATAGACTTTGGCATTATCCAAGAATAGGTATTCTTCAAGAGTAGCTATTCACACTAGATACTCATAATTCTAATCTGTCATGCCTTCTGTTTTTCAGTACCTGGAAAGCAGAGAAGTACACATTTTGAAGCTAATTTAACCTAAATAACCTGGTTTTCGGAGGTATGTAATGCCCCAAAGCTTATAATTCATTTGATTACAACTATCAAACAAAATCAGCATTGGGACTCACCCAGGATTGTAAATTTGCTACAGGAAAGAACTTCTGGAGACAGTTCTGTACTTCTTTAGGAATGATTTTTCAACCTCCATTCACTCCAGGCTTGTCTACATCACCAACCTCTCTTTCCTGCATGGTCCATGACTCTAAATTATCCATTTGCATCACTTCCATACAAACCCTTATTTTCTTTGTAAACAGAGAGAATGGAACCTGTAAGCTAATCAACCTCCCCACAATGCTGTACAAACTGAGAATGGATTTTTATTAGATGGCAGAGTGGGAGGAGAGAGAGAAAAGAAAGTGCCTGCTCCATCCCCTGAGTGCCATCTGCATTCGAGGGCACAGACAGTGCCCACCCGGAGAGCGGTTCTGCCCACAGATGAGCCCACACGCTGCACCACTGACAGCTGTGTGAGGAAGAAATACTAAAACTGAGAAAAACATGGAACTCACTTTAAGACTGCACATATTGGTCATTAGAAGATGCAGAATAAGCCCCAAAGGAACAGAAATATGAGGCTCATTTTAAGTTTTAAAATCATCTACTAACTCCTCTAGCAAAAATGAGAGAGTTTTTCTTTTTTAGAGCCTATAGAATCTCTAATTCCCAATCTGTTCAGAGACTTACCTCCCTTTACAAACTAACAAAAATAGATATGCAATCAACCTCTGAAACTCAGCGTAAGAAATAGAAATTACTGCTTTCGAGTTTCTTTGCAAAATCAACATCTTAAATTAGACACGAGGAAGCAAGTCACCTTCTTTATCCTGTAAGAAAGGAGAAAAGGCAAGATGCTGTCTGGAGTTGATAGGAGAAATCCTACTTTTCCTGACTCTAAAGCAGAAAGGGTATCACTAGCAGATAAATGAAAAACCTGAAGGAAATTGATAGAAGAAGGTCGGGGTGGTATGAGGAAGAAAAGATATAGAAATGGAAAACTTATGTAAGTAAAATCTATACTTGTTTTCTACTGCTAAAATGACATAAAAACACATTTAGGCCATGTTGAGTAACTACATTACTTACAAAATGATTTTGCCATTCTAACAATCTATAATATATTTATCTGTGACTTTAAATTTTTAAACTACCTACCCTTATTTTGATCATTATATTACCTAGTTTTTACTTCTTCAGGAGATTGCTAAAATGTATACCAGAAAGGTATACTCTTCACCTTGAGGGCAGTGGAGAAGATCCAGAAATAAAGTCAATGTGTAAGTTCTTATTCTGAGTCAACAGCAGATCTGCAGCTAGGACTCAGAACTACCTCTTGTTAGACTCGAACATAGCAATAGGAAGACTGAATAGAGAGACAAACATTAGTGACAACCATAAGCTACTTCATTAATAGAGCAGTTTTACCCTATGTATTGCCTCAACCCCTCAAGAAAATTGGCTCCTGGTAGCTGCCTCTCCCATTCATTAGCTCCATTTGGACACCAGCAGTGGATAGAGTTAGTTTCCAGCTAAGAGCTCTGTAACTTAAGTACAGAGATGAATATTGATGCAAAGCTAAGAGCTCTATAGGAATCATTCTTGCCATTTTTAATTGTTGTTTTCTAAATACTGGCATATGAGAGCTAAAAACTATCCTGTTCACTAAGCTTGACTCTATGCTAGTTGATAATAAAATGAGCTGCTTTCTGGGAAAACAAAGCAGAATAAGATGGTGAGCAATCATTTTCCACTGGGAAGAATTTAAAAGCATAATTTGGTCAGTCCTATGGTATCTTCCCACTTTCTTCATTAAGCCCCAACTCTTCTTACTACCTATGACCTGTGATTACATCCTTAAAGAGATTTGAATTTGCTAGTAGCACAAGAGTCATTATCAAGCATTCAATAAATAATTTTAAGCACAAATGATGCCAAATATGCGGACCATCGACAGAAGGCTGGAAGAACACATTTATGTTAACTAGATTGCAGATCTCAAACCCTTCCCCAAATTATAATAGCCCAATAGCAAAAATTGAATTGTCACAATAATTGTTAATCATTTGAATTATCTGAACAATTATTAACTAACAATTATCTGAATTATTCAATAATGAATAACAACATTAGTAGTAGTTATAAAATTTATCATCCTAAATTCTCTATATTCCAAGATAAAGAGGTTTCAGCAAAGAAGTATCAAGAATGGTGGGGATGAGGGTGATATACAAACCATACACTTTGAGAAACAGTTCATCAGAAATGGAACATCTGATGCATGAACAAAACCTAAGTACAGAAAGAATCTTAAAGACAAGCCATGTCCACTTCACATTTCTGCCTAACTCTTGTTTCCTGGCTAATCTTCTGTGTTCATCACATGTTTTAAAGCCAAGTGTTTCAAAAAAGAAGAAAGGAAAGAAAGAAAGAAAGAAAGAAAGAAAGAAAGAAANTCAAGTATATCTTTCCAAGATTTGCTGATCTAGAACCACTTTGTGCTTTCTATCTTTTGTTTTAAGGAGTCTCTAGATTAAAAAGTAAAAAGTTATTATTCTTGATTTTAATGGAGCTGAAACTTTGCGTATGAGAATAGAATGTACTTTTCCTCCTCCTCCTATGTTTCATAATTGGTGACCTGAAAACAAAATAGGAATTGTGACACATTCATAGGACAAGTTGATATATTGAGTCCAGAATCCTTGCTATAAACACAAGATGATAAATTGCAAAAAAAATAATATTGGCAGATTTGTTAAATAGATACCTGAGGGAAGTCAACTTTAAATTATTCTACTCATTAAGTAATTCAATTGGAATTCACTCTAATCTAATATCCTATATCTATGCATAAAATATGCTACTAAGGTAATGCAAATGTAATGCATTTCCTGATGCAAATGTGAAATATGTCTAGAATTTATTTTGCCTATTTATTCGTGTATTCAATAGGTACTTATTGAGAAGCTACTGTGTGCCAGGCACTATTCTAGGGCCTAGTACATGGTAGTGGACCAAACTGACAAATCCCTTGCCTTTATAGATCTTTACATTCTCCTAAGAGGAGACAGACAACAAAAAAATATATACATAACAACTTTATGCCAAGTGGATGTAAGAGATATAAAGAACCCAAACCAGAAAGAGATAAAAATGACAGAGCTGCCATATTACATATTGTGGACAGGGGAGTAAAAATGATCAAAAATTGAATAGAATGAAGGACCACATCTTCCACCAATATATAGGGAAAGAGCTTTCCAGGCACAGGAAATAGCAAGTCCAATGGTCCAGACATGGGAATATGCTTGAGATGTCTGATGAACATCAAGTGTGTTTGAAGTAATGTGAGTGAGAGGGTGAGTGTAGAAAAGTTGTAGAGGCACATCCAAAAAAAAAATCACCAATAATCCTAAAGCCATTGTATTAGGAATAAAATAATAATTAAGGCTATATGTTTTAGAAGAAAGCCACACAAAGCAAATTTCCATGAGCACCTTTGGCTGCAGTGGTGATCAATGGTCCCTGTAACTTCAAGAGTTGATGTTTTATTCTTAACATTTTGTAATGAGCTAGAGCTCGTCCCCAGGACAGGGGAAGAGAAGGTGACGTTTGGGAGAAGGAACACGTTTGGGAGAAGGAACATGTTTGGCCTCGTGGTAGAATACATCTTCCTCACTGCTGTGACAAGTAACTCCTTTCCTTATTAGGAAAAGTGTTTACCTCACTATTGGGAGAGGCTGACACATTTTCCCTACATGCTGGAATCTTGTCTTACTGAGTTCAATCCTCTAGGGCTTTTTCTACTAAGCTAGCAACCTGGTCCTCTCTCTCAACCGAATTTTACAAATCTACTCAGCACAGGTTGAAATCACCAGATCTGACTCCACACCCAAAAAACAAATAATCCAGTGAAGAAATGGACAGAAGACATGAACAGACATTTCTCCAAAGAGGACATCCAGATGACCAACAGACACATGAAACGATGCTCAGCGTCCCTTATCATCAGGGAAATACAAATCAACACCACACTGAGATACCACCTCACACCAGTCAGAGTCACTAAAATGAACAAATCAGGAGACTCTAGATTCTAGTGAGGATGTGGAAAAATGGGTACCCTCCTACACTGTTGGTAGGAATGTAAGCTGGTGCAACCCCTCTGGAAAACATTATGGAGGTTCCTCAAAAAATTAACAATAGAACTCCCCTATGACCCAGCAGTAGCGCTGCTAGGAATTTACCCAAGGGATACAGGAGCGCTGATGCATAGGGGCACGTGTACCCCAACGTTCATAGCAGCACTCTCAACAATAGCCAAAATATGGAAAGAACACAAGTGTCCATCAACTAATGAATGGATCAAGAAGATGTGTAATATTTATACAATGGAATACTACATGGCAATGAGAAAGAATGAAATCTGGCCATGTGTAACAACATGGATGGAACTAGAGGGTGTTATGCTGACCGAAATAAGTCAGGCACAGGACAGATATGTTTGCACATATAGGTGGATTAGGAGGAAGTTAATGGAGGACCATGAAGGGGAAGAAAGGGGAAAATAGTTGGGGAGAGGGAGGGAGGCAAACCATGAGAGACTCTTGAATGCTGAGAACAAACTGAGGATTGATGGGGGTGGGGGAGANTTATTTGAGAAAAAAATAAAAATAAATAAAAGTAAAAATAAAACCATGGATATATGTGAAAGAAAGAAAGAAAGAAAGAAAGAAAAGAAAGAAATTAATCAACAGATCTGTATTCCTAATCAGTATCTCATTTCTACATATTACAAACAACCACATCATAATTGTGCCAGAATTATGACATTGGTTAAAGTAGAAAGTCCCCTTCTTACATGATGAATTAGGATAATGATTTAGAATCCAGGCTGAACGAGGGAGAAGAAAATGTGGTTCCTTACTCTATAATATTTCTCAGGCCCTGGTCCTTTCTTCTGCGGGAGACCACTACTTCTCAATCTAACTTGGATCACATAATCATTTTCTTCATAAATCTATTGTGGAAAGCTTCAGTGACAATATTAAATGCACATGAAGTACCATAACACACTTCGCCAGTGACTAAGGAATGTCATTTGCAAAGCACTTAAAATATATGCTTTTGCTAATGGAAAATAAGAATTTGTGCCATACATGATCCATTCCATATATCAAATTGAAAAAGAAACCTAAGACCACTAATTTGGCCATGTGATTGAGAAAGCTAGCACATCACCTGAAACCAATGTTCATTGGCCAACAACAGATGTTTACCAATGATCAAGTATCAACATCTAATCACTTTAATAACGCGCTTTCTTTGGAAAGTGCACAAACAAGTTCCAAATGTACAAACAATTGCAAGAGCTAATGAAATCTACTCTGTTGTGAGTATGCTGAGTCAGGAGAAAATAACATCAGGCCGTGTGGGTCATAGGCACGTTCTCAAGCCAGCAACATCAGCATTCCAGACATTCCAGCATGCCCATCCTGGACACACATTTCTGCTCTGAAAGTGGGTTGCCCTCAGACAGTGAATGCTTAAGTTGGTTACGTTTGCACTGCATGACTCTGCTCCCTCGCTGGCTAAAACTTATTGGACCAAATTATCACCTGACACAGGAGAGGCAAATGATTGACTCAACAAAAGCCAGTTGGAACCTCTTCAGATCATTGAATTGAGACCCAGACAGAGCTGTCAGGTGGGCCCGGTATTAGAATGAAAGGGAAAGAGCCTCCCAGAACTATACCGAATTCTTCCTGTGGCCTTATACTTTAATATTTCTTTGTATTTCATAAGATGCTATAGAATTCTTGTTATAATTTGACTTGTGTTTAATGAAGTAATTCTGAAAGGAATTCTTGTGATTCAAAGCAAAAAAGCTTTGGCAGATAATGTCAACATGGAAAAGCCATGGAAATCTTGGACTCTGGTAGTATCGCTCATTGATTCAACAGTGTAAATCTAGCACCTACTGTGTACCAAGCACTATTTCAAGTACTGAAGATACAGAGGAAAACCAGACAAAACAACTGCAAGCTTTCTTAGGGCACATGTTCTAACATACTTGCACAGTTGGAACCTCTTCAGATCATTGAACTGAGATCCAGGCAGAGCTGGCAGGTGGGCCCAGTACTAGAATGAAAGTGAAAGAGCCTCCCAGCTCTTTAATCTGGTTCTTTTTATTTCCTGGTGTTTATACCCAAATATCAACAACTCAAACATGGCAAAATATCATGAAGCAGTTATGTGTGTCTTAATGTTCTCTGTAATACCTAGTTGGATATTCACTAATTTAGCAGTTGGCATATGTTTTGTTGTCAAACTCCACCCAACTTCACATCCTAGCTAAATATTTACAAACACTGTGATCTGTTTCTAAGTCTCCATGTCCTCATCTACACAAATGAGGCTGATAATGACAATATCAATTTATTCTGGAAAATTGAAATAAATTAACCTCTGTAAAGCACTTGGCATGTGCCTGACACAAATTAAATGATTTGTAGCTAATATAAAATAGAAAGTACATAGTAAATTATTCTTGAAGTAAAGGGAGGCATACTGGATAGCCACTCATGTAATAATCCATAGTTTGTGGGCAGAGATATAGCTCTTCCTGAGCACATTCTCCCAAGGTTGAAACATTCTAAACCATGAGGCGAGATGCAGGAAAAGTCTTCACAGGATGGCTGATCTTTCAACTGTTCGCTTTCTTCATTGGCTGAGTTTCTGCAGTGAATGGATCTTTGCACTTCTGGCTTCCATGTGAATGGGTCATCTAGGCAGAGGAATTGACCAAACGGTCTTTCAGCAAACATAGTAGCACAAGTTCTCAACTTCAGCACCATTGACATTATAAGCCAGGTAATTCTTTGTGGTGGGGGCTGTCTTGTGCACTTTCAAAGATTTAGCATCATCCTTGGCTGGTCTATGTCTACTAGATGTCAATAGCACCCCTGCCTCATTCTGAGAATCAAAACTATTTGTGGATATTGCCAAAACTCCTCGTAAGGAGTAAAATCATCCATGAATGATTAGATAGCAATATTATCAGGGTGCAGGATCCTCTCAGGGACCACCTCAGCAGGCATCTAAACATTATGAGTTGAGTTGAGAAATGCAGCTTCTTTCAGGGTGCGGGGGGAGGGATGGGGGAAAGGTGGTTCATTCACATGGTTGGTTCTAGAAGCAGTGAAAAATCAGATCCTAAGGTACCTCCACTTTTAACAGACCTGTATCTGCAGATAACTGTCAAAACTAAAGAAAGGGGCTCAAAGTGAATGGATTTCCAACCATATTAATGAAAACTGTTCATAACTGCACTAAGGACACCTCTCAGCTATTTTCATAGCTCTGAGAGTATTTTTCCAAAGGGACAAATCTTTTTCATTTTTTTTTCTATTTGCATTTTGTTTTCAAAATAGTTTTAGCGTCTTATGGAGAACATCAAACTGATCAAGATCCCTGAAAAATCCTTTTGGCGATTGAGGAAATAATTGGCTTTACCTGAAAGGTTTACAGTGGCCTGTATTATTGACTCAAGGGAAGACCCAAAGATGTAGAGACTCATGCTATCTGATAGCACCTGATTCTATACCTCAGAGCTGATGTCATTGACCTGCTACATCATGTGTCTCTGCACACGCACCTTGAACTCTTTTGCTATCAGAATGTGTAGATTTAAATATATTAGAAAGAAAGTAATCACTAAACTAAAGAGTCCATAAATAGCTCCCTGGTTTAAAATGGGGTGTTAGTGTCATTCTGAGAGTAGCAAGTACCCTTCACACCTCTCAGAGGTGAATTACCTTGTCTAGAAAGGCATCTCTCTGAGTGTGACAGTGAAGCTTTAAGTAGTCACTACCGCCAGACCTCCATGTCTATGGTGGAGTTTAACATATTCCAGCCATGTCACAGACATTTTAAGGTCCTTTCTGAATAAGAGCTTTTGAGCTAAGTTTTCTGGAGCTGCCTGCCAGAGTCAATCTCAGCTAACATCGTCAGGACTCACTTGGATGTCTTAATAATGCAGCCTCCATGGAAAGAGAATGTATGGTGCACTGCCAGAAGTTCAGGAGAGAAACTGTTCTCTTGCCCATCTTTGACATACCTAGTCAGGCAAGCTGCCAAAGCTTTCCTAAATTGGATTCAATAATCTAAAGTTATTCCTTAGATTTTTTTTTATAACTCAATAGCTTGACGTATTCCCTCCCTCTCACAGACTAATACCTATTTCCTCTTAAGACTAAGGGAAAATACATCTTTTGATTTTGTGTGAATTCCCACCAATGCTAACTCAGAATTTTCCCTCCCTTGTATAGGATAGCAGGATAGGCTGTTTTCCAGGTCCTTATTCTTCCCAACTCCCACAGAGCTGAATTTGGTTTAGAGTCCTTTTTTTCAGTTTATTTTTTTATGTATGAGAGAGAGAGAGAGAGAGAGAGAATGAGTGGGGAAGGAGCAGAGAAAGCAGAGGGAGAGGGAGAGACAGACACACAGAGAGAAAATCCTAAACAGACTCCACTCTGTTAGCATGGATGTGGAGCTCGGACCCACAAACCAAGAGATCATGACTTGAACGGAAACCAAGAGTCAAACACTCAACCGACTGGACCACCCAGGTGCCCCTGGAGTCTCTTATTTTATATGAATGGTGGGGCACAGTTGTAAGGACAAATCTTATTTGTTGTAATAAAACAAAGGGAGGGAACCATATAAAGGAATAAGGGTGAGCAAAATTATAAAATAAGCACTTTGTTGCTATTCTAATATATCAAATCATATGAATAGCCAACCAGTTCCTTCCACTTGGTTTGACATTAAACAGTGTTCCCACTGTGTCAAAAGATTGACTTTTCACCAAAATTCCTAGATAAGATACATAGATAAGTAAAAACTACAATCATAAATTATTTTTTAAGTAATTGGCTGATTAATTTCCTCAAGCTTTCCATTTTTCTTTCTTGTGTAGCACTATATTTGGAGGAGTAGAATTTAAGGAAACCTAGAACCAATGCCATCCTAGTTTCTATATCCATCTTTAGGGTTGCTGGAGATCATACCAAAACAATATAACTATGTTCTCACCTTGGGCCACCTTTCCAGGCCACACTCCCAGGCAAAGGTCATATCATCAAAGGACATGACTTTAAATAACTATCTCCCTCATGTTTTGGTTGTTGAGAGCATCCAGTGAATGAAATCAAGATTGGAAGTCAAGTCCAAACCATGTTGAGATCAGGTGTCCCCGGTCTGTACTGTAACTGTAGATTGCTAACTCAAAAGTGCTTATCCAGACAAAGTGAAGACCAGACAAAAGGATCTGGGTGGATGCACAAAAGTCATCCACTCTCAGTGGAAAAACAACCTCAGGGCATGCCCAGAGACTTGGGTCTTAAGATGCAGCTCTTCTCTTTCTCTCTCTGCCGGTCCTCCATTCACACTCTATCTCTCTCTCAAAAATAAATAAACATTTAAAAAATTAAAAAACAAAACTGGGTGGCTTGGTTAAGTGTCCAACTTCAGCTCAGATCACTATCTCACAGTTTCCAGGGTTCAAGCCCCGCACTGGGCTCTGTGCTGACAGCTTAGAGCCTGGAGCCTGCTTCAAATTCTGTGTCTCCCTCTCTCTGCTCCTCCCCAGCTCACACTCTGTCTCTCTCAAAAATACATAAGCATTAAAAATTAAAAAAATTAAAAGATGCAGCTCTTGGCAAAGAAGAAAGTGTGCTGTGACAACCACAGAATGACTTAGACCTTGAGAACAATACAACCCATAGAACACAAAAATCACACAATTATGTTGTGAGATTTAGTTATGTTTTAGTTATGTTTTTATAAGCTATCATATGAAACATTGCCTGCCACAAAATATTTGGTAAATCGTAGGCAAATAAATGTCAACTAAATTCCCAGTTTCAGCTTCTTCTACAGTACTAAAAGGAGTCTTGTGATTCCATACCCCAGACCTCATCAGCTGTGCCAACCACATACAAAATATAAGATAATAATAATTTATTCTGCTATAGCAACCACAATTGTAACTCTCTTTTTATTTACATGTAATATACTTACTAAACATGCAAGGTATGAAAATAAGGACAGAGCAACACCATATTTTGCTGTAATCTAAAACATAGTTTTATTTTTCAAAGGCATAAGTGATTCCCTTATCATAGTTTTCTCATAACCCCAAAAATAAAAGCTCCTGTAAATGACTTTCCAACAACTTGTGCAATCTTATTTTTGACTTAGCTCTATAAGAGGAAACAAATTAAGACTGAATAAAAAGATTATTTTCCTTTTCAGAGTCTCACTCAGCTTGTAGAAGCAAAATGTTAGCCATGACTTGACAACCATCCTCTCCAAATCAGAGTCAACTGAACTTGACAATGCTATTAAACTCTGGCTTCTTTTTCTTTTTCTGGTGACAAGTGGCTTTAGGCCTTGAAGTCTGGACAACTGTCGTCTTGTCTATGTTGAAACACTTTGATCAACCATTCCATTTTGAAGGCTGACACAATTCAGGTTGGAAAGAAAACAGCTGTTTTACTTATAATGCCCAAATATCCACTCTGTACTATAACCTGTAAGAATTCTGCTCTATTCATCCTGTTTTTCTGATTCTCATTCAAGCAACATTGAACAAATATTTACTGAGTCCCTAGGGGTCAGTGACTATGCTATATGACAGAGATACTCTATGTACAAGACTGAATTCCTTCCTCCCAATAGATATCTAGGAAGACAAATGAACAGGGAATTGCAAATGCAGCAATTTTCATTTCATTCTATACCTCAGGTGATGCTGAGAAGCATGTTCTGTGAAGTAAGTATTCTTAACCTCATTTCTGTCTTCTTTATAGTTAACACTGTCCAATTGAAATCTTTGCGATGATGGAAATGTTCTATAGTTTCACTGTCCAATACAGTAGCCACTAGTCGCATGTGTCTACGAAGCACTTGAAATGTAGTTTAAGTGACAGAAAAATTAATTTTTTAATGTTTATTTATTTTTAAGAGAGTAAGAGAGCAGGTGAGAGTGGGGGGGGTTGCAGTCTCCTAGCTGACAGCAGAGAGCCCGGCGCAGGGCTCAAAGTCGCTAACCGAACCATGAGATCATGACCTGAGCCAAAGTTAGATGCTAAGCCAACTGAGCCACCGAGGCACCCTGAAAAATTAATTTTTAACTAAATTTCATTTTAACAGATTTAAATTTTAATTTAAATAGACTCCTGTGGCAAGCAACCACCACATTATACAGTGTATGAATCAAAAGACATCCTTGGTGCCATATACCATATTATCTGATTTAGTTAGAAGTTAGCCTTTGAACTGTAGAAATCCCAGGGAACTAATCATTATAGGCACTGTGTAATACCAGAGAAGAAAATGCATCAGATGATTCACCAGGATCAAAGGCAGCCTCCTATCTGAACTCAGTCTATAAATGTCTTCTGGTTGCAATCCATCACTGGGCTATATAGTATCAAAGGCATAATTCTTTTACTGGATTCAGCTACATCAAGGAAAAAGAACCTAGAATATACAAAACTAAATAGTCTTTATTTTACACATATTTCCTGCCATCCCACCTCCAACATAATAGTAAATTGATGCAAGTCTGTATTCACCCAAAGTTATTGAGCAAAGAAATGCTTTATTTAGGGAGCTGCTGAATGTTAAATGTGCTCTGAAAATAGAAACTCAGGTCATTGGCCCAGGATTTCAAAATGTAAACTACTCATAACCAAGACACTGATTGACATGGTACAAAGAGAAAAAGACCCAAAAGATCTCAATAAAGGCAATGAATCAACACAGGAGAGACAGGTAAAGATGCATTTATCTTAAGGGTGAGATGATGGATAAACAGGCAGGAATGTGACAGGGGTATGGGCATTTAAGGTAGGTCTCTATTTGAATCCTTGCTCTGACGTTTATAGCTGGGTGCCCTGGGAAATTTCCTTTAGTTTGTTCATCTGAAAAGTAAGGATATAGTATGTACTTCACAGATAGCTGAAAGGACCATAAATAATGTGTTCCAAATTCTTGGTGCATCTCAATAAACAGTATTTAATATTATGACAGGTTTAACCCGAAGAGTTATAGTCACAACAGACAGTGCCATTTGAATCGCATCAAGTCACTTTTAAGTTGAAGACTCAAGAGCCTCTTTCTAATAAACGAACACCCGTAAATAAATTCCCCCATTCACTAGTTTTATTTGTTATCATTAAAATTCCTTTCCCCAGTATTAATACTCTCTCGAACTCCATACAGAATTATAAGAAATTAAAGAAGGAAATGGAAAAGTGACTGGCTAATCAAAGAACACTTGTTTTTATTTGAAATCCAAATCATATGCATTTTTTAGAGAGTATCATCTGACCTCAGAGAAATTATCTAGGAAGAAAGTGATCGTAGGATTAACATTTAATGTCTTCCCACTATTTTGATCCTTTTGATTCTGACACTGGCTCCTCGTCAGAACCAGACATTGAGGAGCAGGATTGGAAAGCTGTTAACAGGACACACCAGTGACAAATGCATCCTCCTATTGACAGAGACAGGGAGGCTTATAACCCTGCCCATGGCTCTTAGTTAGCAATCTTCCTTCTTTCAAATGTGGATCTTAACATTTGTTTTACTAATAGAGATTATTTCAGCAAGAATCAGGGGATGACAGTTTGCAGGGAAGAGTAATGAGCACATAGTGCCTCTGAACCACTTTGTCTGCACAGCCGTCTCCAGACATTGCCTTATCTTCACAATTGTACCACATTATTATGTTATTCTCAAAGCGATTTTCATAAAACTCTCTCCCTTGGCCCCCTTCCCTGTCTCTCTCTCTCCATACACACGTATAAATTATGTGGGGCGCCTGAGTGGCTCAGTCGGTTAAGCGTCTGACTTCGCTCAGGTCATGATCTCGCGGTTCATGGGTTCGAACTCCGCGTCCGGCTCTGTGCTGACAGCTAGCTCAAAGCCTGGAGCCTGTTTCAGATTCTGTGTCTCCCTCTCTCTCTGACCCTCCCCTGCTCATGCCTCTCTCTCTCTCTCTCTCAGAAATTTAAAAAAAAATAAATAAAAGAAATTTTAAAAATGAATAAATACAATTATGTATTTTTTTTAAGTTGTAGGTAAGAAAGATTCCTCCTTGGAGAAAAAAAATCAGTAAACTAAAGCATACATGTTTAGAATACTGATCAATTAAATAGAAAGTTGTCACAGTGTATATGCAACTAAGGGTACAGGGTAACAAAGTGATATGAGAAAGATTTTGAGTTTTAAAAAAAAACAACTGGAATTAGATCCTGCCTTAGCTTCATTCTTTGTTAGCTAAGTGATATTGGGCTAGTCATGTAAGTGCCTTAAACTTCAATTCCTTCATCTCCTAAAAATGGAAACAATAGTATCTATTTCATAAAGCTATTGTAATGTTAGTTAAAATATAATGCATGTAAAATTCTTTGCACAGAGGTTTCTGCCTGTGTTCTCCTTTAGGATTTTGATGGTTTCCTGTCTCACATTTAGGTCTCTCATCCATTTTGAATTTATTTTTGTGTATGGTGTAAGAAAGTGGTTCAGTTTCATTCTTCTGCATATAGTTGGGCACTTCTGATGAGTACTGGGTGTTATAAGTGATGAATCACAAATTCTACTCCTGAAACCAACATTACACTATATGTTAACTAACTAGAATTTAAATAAAAACTTGAACCATGAAAAAAACCCAATTCTTAGCACAGAGTATAACTTAATAACAATCAATAAATGGATAGATATCATTGTTAGTGATATGTAATAATCCTTTTCTGCATGGTAAATAGGCAGATATGAAAAATCATTCATGCAGGTTAATATATTTGGTATTATGTTTATGCAGTCAAACTACATCTTGTATTATTTCCCAATATCTAAAATAAAGTGTGCCAAAGAAAATCAATAATAAAAAAATCCATATCCAAGTACATTATCATAAATTACCAGACCATCAAAAACAAAGTGAAAATTCTATAAGCTATGTCTTAGAGAGAAAGAACATACAATGTAAAGAAGAACAATAATAAATTAAGATCACATGTCAGAGACCCTGGAAGACAAGGAAGTAATATGCTCACCCTGTGAAAAGAGTAGATATTTCAACTTAGTATATATTCTGCTAAAATATTAATTTTTATTTGTTTAAAGTTTATTTTTGAAGAGAGAGCATAATAAGCAGGGGAGGGGAGGAGAGAAAGAGAGAGAGAGAGAGAGAGAGAGAGAATCCCAAGCATGCTCCATGGTAAATTCACTTTTCAAATGCTCTTGAATGAAGTATTCAGAAAAAAAGAGAAATCAAGATAAAAATATTTTCATAAAATACGAGAAGGATGAGAAAATAAAGTAATACCATTTTGGGGTGTGATGTAAGTAAGCAATTAGCAAATAAGAAGCAGAAAACCAAAAGATAGATTTACAAAGAAGAGGAAATAGCCATAGAACCCAGAAAATCAAAGTCTAAAAGATAACAGCATCAAAAAAAAGTGTACCTGAGGATGGAAACAGAACAAAGACAGTAAGGACAGGCGATATGTCTTCCTTGGGGGAAAAAAATAAGCTTGTGTATTGTCCTTAATACCTTAGGGAAAAGCAGTCAAAGAATAAACAACTTTCAACTTGTAAGAGAAAAATTCACCTATTCACGGAAATGTTGAGAAAAAATATATATAATAAATAAATAAATCTATAATTATCAAAAAAGATATCAGAAATAATAACTAATATAAAATTAATATAAGTAAGCTAAATTCACAACTTAAAACAGTGACATTCAAATTAGGCTTAAAAAGTAAGAAGCAGCAATGTATCACCTATAAGATATAAATTTAAAAGCAGGGGGTGCCTGAGTGGCTTAGTCGGTTAAGCGTCCGACTTTCGCTTAGGTCATGATCTCACGNCCTCTCCTAGAAATAAACAAAACATTTAAAAAATAATAAAAAATAATAAATAAAAGCAGAAGAATACAGAAAGTTTTAAAATTAAAGGATTAATGAACCAACAGACAGCTGTGGTGGGAATATTAAAAACAGAAGACATATGGACTGCCTGAGTGGCTCTATCGGTTGAACATCTGACTCTTTATTTTCGGCTCAGGTCATGATCCCAGGGTCATGGAATTGAGCCCCACATCANGCCAACAGCAGCAGATAGAATTATGGGGAGAAATAGACTAATTATCACTCAAGCAATACTTTTCTTCCTAACACTATAATTTATTGTCTCTTTACTGAACCATTCCCATTATGTCACAAAATCTCTTGATGCCACTTTCCTCTTTCACTTCTCTCTTCTCCCATTTGCAGCAAAAAGGGGTTCCACACCCCCTGCCTCCCAACCCCTTCTTTCAATCACTCTTGAGCCTTCTCCAATCAGATTTTACCCTCAAAACTCACCCAAACTGTTCTTTTCCTTGTCCCCAATTACCTTCCCAGTGCCATGTCAGGTGATCCAAATAGGATCCATCCTTGTATTTGACCAAAGTTGATCACTCTTTCCTCCTTATAATAATTATGTGCCTTGGCTTCCAGGATACCACTCTTTCTCTTTGTTTTCTTTCCACTGCCCTGAGTGGTCTTTTCTCAGTATCCTTTGCTGGTTCCTCTGCTTCCCTCTATCATCTAAACATTGGAGAGCCTAGTGCCCACCCGCCTGGGCCTTCTTTTCTACCCTAGTTCCTGAGGTGATTTTATCTAATCTCATGACTAGAGGTACCACTATTTGCTAAGAACTTCAGATTCCTATTTCTACCTCAGACCTCTCCCTGGAGTTCCAGACTTATCTATCTGACTGCCTATATGGCATCTCCACTCACATATCTGAAAGGTACCTCATCAAGATGGCCCAAATTAAATTCTTTATCTACACCTCCAAAACCTGCTCCTCTAAGAGCCTTTCCCTTCCTAATCAATGTCAACTTCTGTATTCTTCCACTAGCTCGGGCTAAAACTCCTGCCACTTCCTTTACTCTTCTCTTTCTCTCCCAACACACATTCCTTATACCTGCATAATCTGCTTTACCTCTACTACAGATCCTGATTCCACTCACTCCCATTCTCGTCTAAGAAACCATCACATCACATCATCTCTTACCTCACATATTGTAATAGCACTGTAACTTGCTCCCTTAAATCTACTCTCACCATAATGGCCACTGAAATCCTTTTAAAATCTAAGTCAGACCATGTTACTCTTCCCCCTCGGAAGTCCCCAGTAGTTTCCTACATCTCTCAAAGTAAACGTCAAAGCCCTTACAATGTTCTCTGGAACTTAGTCCTCTCATTTCTGCTCTGATATGGACTATTACAACACTGGCTTTTTTGCTCTGTGGAACGCATTCCTCTTGGCTCAGCACCTCTGCATTTGCTGTTCCCTCTGCCTGGTATGACTTTCCACTAGATATCCATATATCTTCGTGTTCTTCTGGTCTTTGCTCAAATGTCATCCTCCAGTGAGCTGTTTTGCCTCAGGAAATTCTTACAGATCATTTTATTGAAGAAAACAGTGCTCTCATCCGAGTAAATACCTTGCTCCTCAAACAACAGTTTCCTTATCCGTATTCATTTCAAGTCCTTTGCCTCACTGTGTTCAACAACCCTAAATCATATACAAACTTTGTCCAATCTCAACCAGTCTCCCTCTTTGAAAGATCCATCTTAAACTGCTTCAGCCCAGGCTTCCAAACCCTATAAGCATCCTGTCCTTGACTTCTCTTATGATACACCGAGATTCTGTCAAAATGGCATTTTCTCTCTTACTGTAGTGAGTTCAGATAAACTTAGTTTTTCTTTAATGACAGGCTGTCTGGTGATATTTTGGAAAATTCAAAAAAAAAAAAAAGAAAAAGGACTTGAAAATTCTTATCCCAGGGCTCCTGGGTGGCTCAGTCAGTTAAGCATCTGACCTTGATTTAGACTCAGGTCATGATCTCCTGGTTTGTGAGTTCGAGCCCCGCATTGGGCTCTATGCTGGCAGTACAGAGCCTGCTTGAGATTCTTCTCTCCCTCTCTCTCTGCCCCTCCCCCACTTGTTCTCCTTCTCTCTCCCGCTCTCTCACTCAAAATAAATAAACTTTAAAAAAAAAACCATTCTTATCCCATCCAAGTTGCTCCACTAAGCAAAAAAAGAAGGAAAGC
This sequence comes from Crocuta crocuta, assembly GCF_008692635.1. Lineage (NCBI taxonomy): Eukaryota > Metazoa > Chordata > Mammalia > Carnivora > Hyaenidae > Crocuta > Crocuta crocuta. Next base: position 2,199,129 of record NW_027528804.1, read on the forward strand.
TGCCCATTCATTTAAAAGGCTAATTCAATGGGGCATCCAGGTGGCTCAGTTGGTTAAGCTCCTGCTTTGGCACAGGGCATGATCTCACCATTAGTGAGTTCAAACCCCATTTTTGGTTCCGTGCTGACAACTGGGAACCTGGAGCCTGCTTCAGATTCTGTGTCTCCCTTTCTCTCTGTCCCCTCCTGCTTGCACTCTGTCTCTCTCTATCTATATCAAAAATAAATAAATATTTTAAAAATTAAAGGCTAATTGAGAATATAATCTCCAAAAATAAAAAGACAAAAGAGCACAAAATATGCAAGGAGAGGGCTTTGCTGGGATTAAGGGGTGGCAGAAATGGTAACCCAAAATCCTAAATACCCTGTCCCCTTTAAAATTTGCTATGCTCGTTTGGAAAGAGCACAACCGGGTCAATAGGAAAATTCAATAAGCTTAATGAAGAACTGGAAACTTTAAGGCTTAATAACATGCTAAAATATTTATAACAAGTTACTTCCCTTCTTGTCTCTCACTTTCACTATCTGTAAAATGGGAATAACAATTCTTGTTTCCCAGCACATCTCCTGAAGAGATTAATGAAGATGACAGTGCTGTCCAAATGCTTGTTTTAAGAGACAAATTGTGGTGGAACAAAAGTTTGGCAGAATTCCCGGTGCTCTCTCAGGTCAAATGGATTGCATATTGAAAAGTTACCATCTGAGTAGTGCCACCGGCACTTAACATCAAAAATCATGGATTTTTGTTCTTCTCTCATGGGCCAATTTGATCATTCCTACCTGTAGCCATCAGCTGCTAATGTCTTGGGTGACAACTTTGCCCTCCTTGGGGATTCATTCACCCAAGAGAAAATAGAGCAAGCCTCTTAGAAATTATATTGAGGGGCACTTGGGTGGCTCAGTTGGTTAAGCATCTGACTTTGCCTCCGGCCGTGATCTCACAGTCTGTGAGTTCGGGTCCCATGTCAGGATCTGTGTGGACAGCTCAGAGCCTGGAGCCTGCTTGGTATTGTGTCTTCCTCTCTCTCTGCCCTTCCCCTACTCATGCTGTGTGTCTCTCTCTCTCTGTCTCTCAAAAAATGAATAAACATTAAAAAAGAAAAGAAATTATATTGAAATATGAGCGCCTGGGTGTCTCAGTTGGTTAAGCAGGCAACTTCAGCTCAGGTCATGATCTCACAGTTTGTGAGTTTGAGCCCCAAGTCAGGCTCTGTGCTGACAGCTCAGATCCTGGAGCCTGCTTCAGATTCTGTGTCTCCCTCTCTCTCTGCCCCTCCCCTGCTCTCTCTGTCTGTCTCTCTCTCAAACATAAATAAGCATTAGAAAAAGAAATTTTATTGAAACAAGTGTATCCATCTGCTAAAAAGTATACATCGTGGGAAAAAAATTGTACTTATTTGAATAGCCACCAGGCATCGTGGAAATTAAGCAACATAATCCAGCTTGATCTCGTTTAGCGATTTTCCCAACAGCCTGTATTTCATGATGTTTTCTGGGTTTTGTAAAATGTGTAATTAGAGAGGGGTGCCAGAGGGAGTGGAAGCAGGCACTGAAAAGTGTGCAGAAGGGCAGTGCCAAGACTTCACAACATTATTACACCCACATTGACATTCAAAAAACAAGACTCTTAGGCATACAGGGTCCTCAGGGCCAAGTGTTCCCCATTTTGCTCCTGTGAATGAAGTGATAACAAAGAGAAGCACATGTTGTACAAAGAGGAACACAAGCAGCAGGCAGAATGAAAGGGCAGCAACTGAGAATAAATGCTTTTCAATGGAGGATGGAGCTCTGCCTCTCTGCTTGGGCAGTTCTAAAAGTCAGGAGGGTGAGGAGATCCAATGACTCAAAGGAACTCATCAATTACAGCCACAATGACCGCTTTACAGCCAGAGAAACCCTCCCTGACATCAAGACAGTTCTGGGCCCTAGCAGAGAATCTACAGTCCCTCTTGACCCTCAGCACCCCAGGCCCACAGAGCCACCTGCACTTCTTATGACACAGGCTGTCTTGTATGTGGGTGTCCATGCTTGTTCTTACGTCTGCTTGCAATTGCCCTCTCCACTTCCCAACCTTTCCATCTCTGCCTAACTTGTACTTGTCCTTTGGTCTCAACTAAACACCTCCATAGGGTACTCCTTAACACCTATTCACACGGTTTCCCCCAGATGACCTGCATGCTCTAAAAGCTCGAAGGTCAAGCCCCTTTGTTCAGTCTTACACATAGCAAGTGCTCAATAAATAACTGGAACATTAAACGTTAATAGGAGAAGAAGGGTTGGCAAATCTGTCTTTGTCCCCTCTGCCACTTAAAGATTGTGTGACCTTGACGAAGATAGTCTCCTCTCCTATAAGATGACACACAGAGTTGATGTATAGGTGAGCATTAGAAGGTAATATAGGGAAAGCATTTAGCATGGTAGCTAACATACAATATAGTAAATGGTAGTTATTTTGATAGTAATATCATTAAAAAAGGAACAAAGTTGAACTTAAATGTATTTCTTTATAAGCAGTGTTCACTTAAGTCCTAAATTATAGGGGCTACTATAAATACTTGGACCTGCTTTAAATTTTCCTCAAGGAAGATCATTTGGCAGGTTTATGCTTTTTAATTTCATAACAGTATATATTCTCTGGTTTCAATCAACAATTTTTTAAAATAAACTATCATGCCCTTCAAAAAATATTGTATGCTGGAAGTTGCAGTTGAAAACATTTTTAATGTTTTATGTATTTCTGAGAGAGAGAGAGAGAGAGAGAGAGAGAGATACAGCGTAAGCAGGGGAGGGTCAGAGAGAGAGGGAGACACAGAATCTGAAGCAGGCTCCAGGATCTGAGCTGTCAGCACAGAGCCCAATACAGGGCTCAAACCCACGAACTGTGAGATCATGACCTGAGCCTAAGTCGGACGCTTAACCGACGGAGCCACCCAGGAGCTCCTGAAAACATTTTTAAAGAGAATTTGCTTACATTTACTCTGGCATTTGTTCTGTTTTGTTGTTGTTATGTTTGCTTTCTTATTTTGCTGTTGATGTTGTTGTTGTTTTTGTTTTAAGGAAAAACAATCCACCCCTATCTTGTCTTGTCCACAGTAAGTTATGTTCTATCGGAAACTTACTATCTATCATCTGTAATGATATCAAGAATACCATGTTGAGCTCAGTGCAGTAATATGATCAAAGTACTACTGAATAAGTGTGCTTTTTCCATTACAGGGATTATAAATGATATGCTCAAAGGAAAGAAATACAATTACGAACATATACAGTGTTGTGATAGGCATGCAGCACACAATGGAGTCCAACTGTCTTGGCTCATTAGATCACAAGGCCATGTTGCTCTTGTGATCCTGCTAAATCACTGCTCACAGCTCTGTGCCTGGCACAGAACTGATGTCTAATAAACATTTGTGGAGTTTGTCAAATGAGTTGTGTTGAGCAGGTTTCAAGTCGACCTCCACAACTTGCTAAAAGGTCTTGTCCAAGGTATTCAACTTCTCTGACTCTCAGTTTCTCAACAGGTAAAGTTAAAATAATATCAAATGCTCTATATAATCTTAGTGAGGATTAAAATGAAAGGGCCTATAAAGCAGTTAGTGCAGTGTCTGGTGCACTAGGCTCTCACCGTGCGATGTTATTTTTATTTTGATTCTTTCAGGCATCAAGAATTAATCATGGAGCTTTCTGGACCTTGTTTTCAAATCACAATAGACAAATGAAACATATTAACAGTGATAGGCAATTATGACCACCTCAATCCGCCGAGATAGATAACCCTGGAATAAAATAAGAAGTACGGAAGAAGGAACCTACTTAAACATCATCANAAAAAAAAAAAAAAAATAAGAAGTACGGAGGTGCGCAGGTGGCTCAGTTGGTTAAGTGTCCGACTTCAGTTCAGGTCATAAACTCATGGTTTGTGGGTTCGAGCCCTAAGTTGGGCTGTGCGCTGACAGCTCAGAGCCTGGAGCCTGCTTCAGATTCTGTGTCCCCCTCTCTGTCCTCCACCATCGCTCTCAAAAATAACTAAAGATTAAAAACTTTTATTTTAAGAAATACAATGGTCAGCCTGCATTATATTTGAGAATTGGAGGACTTCTCTGGAGCTGGTGTAGAAATGGACCATAACCCCAACTCTTGAAGTCCTATTTTGCACATGAGTTTGGATAAAACTGCCTAATATATGGATAACTCTACTTTTTGTGGAAAATTGTTTTACTGGTAACATCCTTAAGGAATAAAGAAAAACAACAATAACAAAAAACACTTCCTGTATAATATTGCATATAGACTGAGACTATGAGCATAATGGACCAGGGTTCAATCCTAGCTCTACTACTAAATAGCAGAATACCACTAGGCAAGTTACTCTTCCTAAAACTCAAGTTTTTCACTTTTAAATTGGGAGTAATTGTTACCCCCAGATTGTTGAGAATAACAAATGAAATAACATATGCAGTACATTTGTGTAACAGATTGCCTTTTCTCCCTGCCAGATAGTAAGTGCTCAATAAATATTTTCCATCTTCAACATCATCAGCATTAAGGAAGTATGAGATCTTGATTGGCAAGACACTTCAGTATTACTTGTTTCTAATAGAGTCTAGATGAAGTTTAAAAATACTCATATTCATATATGAAAAGGAGAGAAGAGGTGAGAATGTCTAGATCTTGGGGTATTCAGCCTAGTTTTGCCTGACATGTCAACCTTTATAACCCAAAATGGAGCAAAGTCCATCAGAAGTTTTCCTGTGCCTTAGAAATACAGAATTGTCCAGAAGTATCAAAGCAACAAGAAGCTTGTCTTTAGACATAACAGTTTGCATGTACTTGAGAAGCCAATCTCCACATATTGCTAAGAATGGTCTGTATTTTCATATTTGAAATGTTTTCCATTATAAAATTGTCACAAAATCAAAATATTTCCACTTGAGAATGGCACTTTCAAAATGGCAAAACAAATGGAAAAGGAAACCATCATGAATAATAAACTGACCCCTGCTCACTGCACCCCCACCCCCACCCCACCACCAATTTCCACAGAATGAAGTTCCAGCACCCAGAGCTCCTCTCCACCAACTGGGAGTCCTAGTGCTCAGACTCTGTTCAATCAGCCTTTCCTCCTCTTCCATCGCCACCCACTCCTCCTCTCTCATAAACAGGCTGCCCAGATGAGTGAGGAATCACAGGGTCTTTTTTTTTTTTTTTTTTTTGACATTCAAACCAAAGAAAACAGAGGTATAGAGAAAATATAGTAATGAGAATGGGCGCCAAAGAAACTGACCATATCATTAGGAGATGAGACTTCACTGGGCAATAATGAAGAAAACTTAAGGTCCTTAGAGGGACGAATGTTCAGCTGTAGAAAGAATTTGGGCTTAATCATGTCTGAAGAATGAAGGTCACATAGTATGTAAGGAGCAAAAGTTTGAAGTCATATGTTATCATCCGAAAAGGGATATCACAAGGGAAACTCTTGGCAGTTCACTTTATACAGTGTTTGGCTGAAAATGTTCAAAATCATTTGTTGCTGTCATTGCTGTATTTTTCCAAAGTCATTTCCTATTGATTCAGCACACTAGGAAACCATGGCCGGGTTCACCTTGCCAAATAGGAGTTTCTACTTTGCTGATTGGAGAGTATCCAAAAGTCACATTATATTGGAGACAATAAGCACCTGGCCTTTGAAGGGAATCATCTGTGTAGGCAAGAAGGGAATGTCTCACAGATTTCACATCAGTTCTGGGATTGAGTTATCACTTTCCATCTGAGACTGTCATTTGGACTGTTGCTTGTAGCACCTTCGGGACAAGTTCTCTACTCTGGGATGAGATGGCCCCATCTTGCTTGCTCTCCTCTCCCTCATAGGTTCACCTAAGCAATCCCAGTATCTTGACAAACAAAGTTGTCAAAACCTATACACTTTAGAAAGAGATCCTGGTGGAGGGGGGTGAGCTCTGGTGGCTGAGTCAGTTAAGCATCCAACTCTTGTCATATCATATCAGGTCATGATCTTGCAGTTCCTGGGTTCGAGCCCCACATCAGGACTCTGTGCTAAAGATGCAGGGCTTACTTGGGATTCTCTCTCTCTCTCTCTCTCTCTCTCTCTCTCTCTCTCTTTCTCTGCCCCTCCCCCACTCACACTCTCTGTCTCCCGCAAAATAGATACATACAATTTTTAAAACAGAAAGACAGAAAGACATAAATCTTGAATGGAATAATAACACAGATATGCAATATTCAGACACCCCTTTTGTACAAGAAGATGTTTGATAGCACAGTATGGCAGGAGGTTAATACAGAAATAGTCAGAGGAACTGAATGTGATGTTAAAATGACTTCTGAGTTTCAAGATATTTGTTGACAACATGAAGATAATAAAGTTTGTTCTTTCTACTACACAGAGTTGTTGTGAAGAAGAAAGGAAAATGTACACAAAATCACTATGCAAAGTAGACAAATGAAGAGAAGTATTTTGTTAGCCTAAAAAGAATTGCAAGGCTTGGTTTTTCCAATAGGAAATTCGTCCTTCAGGGACTAAATATGAGAATAAACAGCTTGTTCAAATGCATTTTTCCAGCTTGCTGCTTTCAGGGGTAGAGAAAGAAAAAGAATAACATAATTTTTTATTTCATTTAACTTTTCATAGAACCAGGTAGATAGAGCTGAGTGGACACTTAATTATCCCGTTGGGAAGTGTAGCAGAACCATATCAATCATTTGGAGGCTCCCAGATGACAAGGCCAGACTAATGACTCAACCTATTTGACAACTGGCAAATGACAGGCTTGCCAAAACGAAGGGCTTGAAACATCACAGAGGATCCAAAGTAAATCTTTGAGACAGCTCCAAATCCAAGTCCATCCATTACCAACCACACCTCCTAAAGCCACAGTATCTGCATTGTTGTTGCCAGGAGTGCTGTGCTAGGAAAAGAAGGACAAATTACCAAGAATGTGTTACTGGAATGGAGCAAAATGGTTGTTTTCAAGGCAAGTTTATTAGTAATTACAGTACATAATAGTTGTTTACACAATCCACAACCTCCACCCTACCTCACTCATGTCTCTAGAAAAGCTCCTGCATTTTTATGTAGAGTTGACAATGAAGTATATAATCTCCACTCACAAACTTCATTAAGGAAGGACTGTGTACTAAACATCAGTTAGTCCTAGGGTTACAAAGATGACTTTGAATCCTAGTGATGGAGACAGATCTTTGTCTACCACAAGACGGTGATATTATGTGCAAGATGCCAAAACTGTAGAATTTCCTTCCCTTGGGATATGATAGGAAGTCCATGAATGGCTTCTTAAAGGAAATGCTGTGAGCTGAGTCTTGAAAGATGGGCAGAAGTTGGACATTAGGCAAAGAGGAATGAATTGTAGATAAGCAACACGAACACGAGATCATGTGTAGTGGCTGCTAGAAAGTGAGGGTTGGTGGCCCCTTTGTTGAGGAACACAGACAGAACGTTTGTTGCTCAACTCTTTGAATCTTGCACCATATATCTCTTCTATGGCATACCTCACACTTAAGCTCCTACCCGTCTGTTCTTGCATTGGCATCGAGGCCTCCCATTACAATTGTATTCATCCTCTGGCCAGCATCTCTTAAATTATTGTTGAAAATGAAAGCAAATGACAAAGTCATCCAAGTAAAGGAACCCCCTAGAGCTATGGATGGTCTGTGCATATTTGGTGGTAAGAGCCATCTGCCCTTTTGCTTTCTGGTGGCCTATGAAACACTGACACTGCAGTGACAGTAAGCCTAGAAATATTTCTTAGGTAAAAGGCCAAAAATAAAATAAAAAATTTTTAAATAGGGTTCAGTCACTGTAAGTGACTTTTGGTGGGACAAGAAACTTTTGGTGGTCTGGTAAAAATAGAGAGATGCATTATAAAGCAGAAGTTAACTCTTTCTTGTGAGCTACTAGGACTATCTGATCCAAGTTTCTAAAGCACAGCATCATCTGAAAACAGTGATAAAATAATTTTTTCTAACTGATATGTACCAATGTTTTATTTGCCCCTCTATATATGACTCCCATTAAAACTCTATGGGATGAAGAAGTACAGATGGACGCAAAATAAGTAATTAAAATCTAGTGTTAGCATAAAAGGAAAGATTCTTCATTTCTCACAAAAATAAGATAGTTTGATAGGTTTTTATGTCAGAGGAACATACAAATACAATGAATTCATTGACTGACATTTGCATGTTGTTCGCCTAAATCATTCCTTTGCCCATGCATAAAACTTTTAAGTTTTTCCAAGGGAAAATAAGCTTCTAGTTCAAAAGGACCATCTCTGCGATTTGAGAATTTTAAAAAAAAAAGGTTGTTTCCATGTTCACAAAGGACTAGAGATGCTTAAAGAACTAATTATTGTTCCAAAAGGTGATATTCATCCAATCCAGACGAGGAAAACTGACCACACTATTTTATCTCTGACAGACGGCTAACAACTTGGATGCCCATGATGGCTGCAGACTCATGGAGAATAGAGCTGTGTCTGAGTCCAGCCAGGCACACATTTGCTGTCCCTAAGCTAACCCTAAGCTAAGCCACCCCCGCTAAGCTAACATTTCCCCTTGCCTGTTTGTCTTCAAATTAATTCATTCTTTAGCTTCTTTCTCTTTCTGAGTTTTGCTGCCCATCAAATAGTAAGTCAATGTTGTTCAGTCAGGTAACCAAGCTTCCAGGAGCACAGATGTTTTAGACAATTGTGAGTTTGGTACAGCATGTGCCATTTAGTAGGCATTGAAGGAAGATTATGCTTTATCCCAAAAGCCAACCACCCAACCCTGGAATATCATTAAAAGAATGTTATGATGCTGTTAACAACCATTACAAGTAAGATATAGGCTGCAATGCAGAGGCCAATAGTTTATGATATAGAAGCCAGGTTAGCAAGGATCTGGATTTAAACAAGCAAATAAATGAAAGAATGAAATGCAGAAAATAATTTGGTAAAGATGAAAGAAATGAAGAAAAGGAACTGATCGTTGTTGAATACCTTCCGGATTTTCATGTAAAGTATCTCACATAATCATTGCATCAGTCCTATGTGTAATAATAGCTAACACTTACTGACAGTTTACTGTGTGCCAGATTGCTATATTAAGTGCTTTATTATCTTTAAGTCTTTTAAGAGTCAGTCACTTGGTTTCCACAACTCTGTGAAGGAGTTCTTTTTTTTAAGTTTATTTATCTTTTGAGAGAGAGAGAGAGAGAGAGAGAGACAGAACATGCACATGAGCGGGAGGGACAGAGAGAAAAGGGGACAGAGATCTGAAGTGGGCTCTGCATGGACAGCAGAGAGCCTGATATGGGGTTCAAACTCATGAACCATAAGGTCCTGACCTCACCTGAAGTTGGATGCTTCACTGACTGAGCCACCCAGGCATCCCTCTGTGCAGTAGTTCTTTTACTGTCCCATTTATGGCTGATGAAACTGAGTCACAAGACAACAAAATAATTCGCCCAACATGGCTCAGTTAATGACAAACCTGGGTTGTGAATGCAGGCAATCCAAGATCAGAGTCCACACTCCCAAACACCCCAAAGGGCCATTTTTCAGATGAGGACCCTGAAGCTTGGAACAATGACATATCCTAGAGAGCTACTGAGAAGAGAGCTCAGAATTGAAACTCGGATCGGCTGCCCTCCAACACCCACATCCAGTGTGCTGCTCTACACTGCCAACCACAGAAATGAAAGTTGTCTAACTATTTATTATATTAAATTATACTATGCTTAAAAGAGGATGGAAGTATAAAACCCTTAGATTTTTTTCTCAGTAAGCTTAACTCTGCAACTAATCAGATATAAAAACAAGTAGCAGAAACTCTCTTCTAGTTCACAAGACTTTTATCAGCTGGAGGCCAAACCCTAAGTGGCTTTCTTTATGACTTGAGCCAATTAAGTGTGCTTACGACAATAAAAATAATTGAAAAATAATAATAATAATAAAGAGAGAAAACGGTCTAAGAAATAAAATAAGCACAATTGTTTTCTTGAACAAAAGGGGTCGGGCAAGCTGAAGAGAGGATGAAGGAAGGAGGCTCAGTGGAGGCCTTCATGGCGTTATTATTTTACCACTGATACAGGGAATGGAACATGATTAAGGGCTTTTTCAACTCTGCCTCTCAAACACAAGTAAACACCAGGCAGCAGAGTCTGACAATAAATGAAAGCCACAAACAGAACAAACTAGAAGTAAGCAAGAAGAAAGGGACAGAATCTGAGAAAGAAGTGTTATTTAGGTAAATTGTATATGTTCCCATTCACATAATGGTATCCTGATGTATAATTTTCTTATTCAGAAGTGCTTTCACAATAGCTGCAAAATAAAGCAAAGTGCATTATTCTTTTAACAAGTGAGGCCGAGTCTCTACCCAACTAACTGCTTCCTCTTTGTGCCTGGGTCACTAGAACATTTGAACATCCCCCAGCTCTCATTTCTTGACTGCGTAATCTGTAGCTCTGACAAAATTTCATTTTCATAAACAATCAAGAAGCTAATGACAACATAACCATGGGTAGTCAGATCTGAATTTTGTTAATTGTATATTGTGAGTGTGGAAATCCACATTGTTTCAGCTCTCTCCCTTTCCTAGCTGAGCCTGTCATGTTTCAGGACTCAAGAACTATTCTCAAGAGCAAAAATGCCAACACCATCCAGGAAAGAAATAGCCACCAGCATTTTCAGTGTTGTCAATTGTTGTCAATGCAAAATGAACAAATCTTTTAGAATTTCTTTAAAAAAAAAAGTAAGAGAGTTTTATTTGAATCCAGCTGAGGAGAGCTGCCTGGACACACAATCTGCACAAAGAAGATCATGTTGATGAGAAGGATTGTTTGATAGGAGGTTTTTTGTTACATCAAGTGCTACAAATCATGATGAAGGACATTTTGGAAAATTATAAACTCTATCTTACGCTGTTAGTACGTACAAGGTTGAGACCTCAGAGGTATGGGATCAGAACGTAGAGGAATTTTTACTCTTATCTTTAGTTTGAAATGTTTCTTTTAGGTTATTTGGTAATGAAGCAGTTGTACATTGTGTGTTCAGGCAGAAATAGAGTCCATAATCTGAGGTTTGGTGATGTCATTCTGACTCTGATAAAAGTATAGCTTCCCTGGGAGTCCAGGATCAGGCCTCAAAACATTCAATTTTGAAAATTCCCTATATCAACATCTATTCAGATTCAGGAATGATCAAACAATTACTGAACCAAATAAGAATGCTGCCCATTAAAGATCACTAGACATGACCAATCATTTTACTGTTGCATCTTGAAATGAAGGTGTTGTTGGGCCTGATGTACTGACTCTCATCCTAATATAGTACTGGGGAGATACCTTCAGGTTGCATTTTGGTCGTGGTGTCTCTCTAGTAGTTAGTTTCCTCTTACTTAGTTGACTCCTGGATCATTTCAGCGTGCATGCCTCCTCATGGCTGCGCACCCTTCATCACAGCCACGCTGGCCTTTCAAAGTCAGCAACCCCACTAACTTTGAGTCTCTACCATGTCTCTTAGCTCAGATTTCTGAATGACAGAAAATTAAGGAGTGAAAACCACATCCCCAACCCTGTATGTTGGGTCTCTGTCCTGCTTCTGGAAATGCCAAGAATATAGCTTAAAAAAAAAAAAAAGTTTCAGAGTGCCTGTGTGGCTCAGTTGGTTGAGCAGCTGACTCTTGGTTTTGGCTCAGGTCATGATCTCATGGTCATGGGATCAAGCCCTTCAATGGGTTTGCACTGACAGTGTGAAGCCTGCTTGGGATTCTCTCTCTCTCCCTATCTCTGCCTCTTCCCTGCTCTCACTCACTCTCAGAAATAAACAAACATTTTAAAAAAATAAGATCATTTCATACTTTCTTTTTCTACTACTGACATCATTAAAAACTAAAAATCAAAATACTCTAATTCTTGCTTTAGCTTCCATAAAAGTCAGGGAGAAGTTGAAGACCTAGATTAAAATCATGTGAAAATAATGATAAATCCTTACATTAAAACATTTTTTCTGATACCAAAATAGTCTATGTTAAAAGTAATCTGACACAGATTGTGATAACTTGGCTAAAATGCTCTGATGTACTTCTTATATTCGTCAGTAAGAATATATGTGTGTTTTGTGGATACTTGGAAATGTGGGCTATAAAAGATGTGGTATTCATTCATTTCTTCATTCACAAATTCTTAATCCCTTCTAAGTGCCAGACACTACTGTAGGGGTAGGGCACCACAGTGGACAAACAAAAATTCTTTGGCTTCATGAAGTGTACATTCTAGTGGGGGAAGACAGAAAATAATAAGGTAAATAAACAAAACATACAGTATGCTAGATGACTATAATTCCTATGAAAAAAAATAAGAGAAGGAAAGAGATATGGGTTATTGGAGGGAGTGATTTGAAACAAGAGTATGTTTTCTTCCAAACATTCACTAATTACATAAATTTATAGATAATATTCACTTAGAAACATCCTCTAACAAACTGACCATGTATTCTTTCTCTCTCCATGACATGTGCTGTGGGAAACTTTGAAGTCTCAGAGAGATCAAAGATGCAAAATAACTCTAAGGTTATAAACCTTAAGTTTAGAAGCAGAAAGTCACATGCTCCAAAATGCTGAAGAATTATGAGACTACATGGAAAAAAAGAGTTGTTCCCACTCACTTCTTCCCTGGATTCTACCAAGAGATAATCTGTCAAAGTCACAAGTCAATTTGCAAAGGATGAACCAATTGGGCTTAAGCTTTGAAAGAATTTTCAGACTTCCCGTTAACTTGACCTGCTCAAGGAATTTCACCGCTAAGTACTATGACAGCTAAAACTATCATCTGAGTTTCTCTCTGGATTAACAGCAAAAATGGGAAGAAACTCACTCCTTGGGTAGACAGCTGGTTTTAATACAAGAGATGTAGTGGGATCATGACAGGATATTTCCATTCTGTCCTTGAACTATAACTAAGATCTAGAACTGAAAACAGGGTACTGTACACTACATTTTCTAAAGAGAACCGCCAAAAATGAGGCCAGAGAACTCCCCTCAGGATTTTCTAAGAGATAGTACAACCAAGTATAATCACCTGGCACTTCAATCCTCCACTCCTAAGTCAATAAAATTAGAGGGCCAGGAAAAAGGAGGAACTCTTGGTGTCCTCAGAGGCCTCCAGGATCCGTTGCCAGGTGAGGGGGGAAAAAATCCCTTTCTTCCCCAGGGGCTTCCTTCTCCTCCCTAAGGCTGAAACTAAAGACTCTGAGTTATTCCATCAGAGTAAAATTATCACCTCATTCCTCCGTTGGCTGTCTGCTCAGGCACTATGACTCACTTGTCTACCCCCAATCTACCCAAAGGGATAAAGAGTCAGAAAGAGAGGCAGCCCCAGAGCAGCCTGCACCTCCCCTTGAGTTCTGGAAAGGGTAGCTGGCTTTTAAAAGTCTTTTGGGGCTTCATCCAAGGAGGCCCAGCTGTGGTGATCTCAGCAGCAGGAAGCTTCGAGGCAGACCATTTATGGAGAGAGGGCGGAAGACGTTGGCCCGACCTGGATTCCTTGAGCCAAGAATCGTACACAGGGAAACGCTTATAGGATCTGTGCCCCATGACTGAGGCAGGCTTTGAACCTTTACTCCACCACCAGAGCTAATGTTGGGTAATATTAATCACAGAAGCAATGAGAACCAATTAGGAGAGATCCACAAAATGGGGAAAGTTAACTAATGAGATGCTGGCCCTTCTTCCCACTCCAGCACAGTAAAGGAAGCCTGTAAGAAGCAGAAGGACAGAAGTTTGAATCAAGATTTGCGTGTGGGACTGGAGTGAGTGCCAGTAACTAAACTGAACTAGAGAATGATGCATCCAAGGTGCCGATAAAGAACCCACCGCTCAGGAGAAAAAGAGATTCAACATTTTATAATTAAAGTGGAGCCTTGGAAAAAAAAACAAACACATTCCCCAGTGAAAATGTGTAACCAGTTGCGAGAAGATATGAAGTAGAGATGTGCTCTTTGGCTTAAAAATCAGAGGAACATAAGTGCCTGACTCCTGGTACATGCCCACAATGTTTGTTGCTGAATGAATCCGTGGATAGGTTGATTTAGTCTCAGTAAGAAATCAGTTAACAAACAACTGTAGTTGAGTAAACTTACTATAGACTCTCCAGTTTATGATATCTCTACAGTCTGATCCTTCCATCCACAATTCCAAAAAAATTGCGAACGCTGGCTGAGAAGCCACAGCTTTCTTTTTAATTGATGAATTTGATACTTAAAGCATACCTCTTTTACAATGGCTATTAGTGGCTGGAAAACTATTGGTGGAATAAACCATATTTTCCAGTCAACCCTCAGATCATAACTAGCTATCTCTCTCATACCAAAACTAGTTTGGTCTTTGTTTTCCTGTCAAGTGAGAGGAGTGTCTCTTTGTTAGTGTAAAGAGCAAGTGATCCTTCTGAGTTTTCTGAAATGCTCTTTAATGCCTCTCATAACACTAAGCTTTTAATTTCAGTAAGGCATGTGCATTTGATAACACTATCTCTATAAAGAAACTTAGTTTAGGTATAACCTAATTCTACACTCATATCTTATCATTCCAAACCATGAAACACATAGAGCTATGTGATTTGCCTAAGAGCATAGATGGGCAGTGATAAAATTGGACCTGCATTACAAGCAGTCATTTCCCCTTCTCACTGCTGCCTCCAACTCAGACCCGCCCCCCATCATACAGAGGCAGCCTGGAAAACCTGGCTAAATCAAAGAGCTTGTATGTTAAAGCTGCTAGTTAAATTCCCACCCTTTTGGGGTTCTTGACATTCACTTACATTAGAAATCATTACAGCTTTCTCAAGAGATATTAATCACAGATGCTCACTTACATGAAATGATATGAAGAAAAATGAATATTCTGGTCTCCTTTTTCAATCTTAATAAAAATAAACTGTAGATGTTTTGTAGGCAACCACCCACAAGCTTCTCTTTAGTTTTCACACCATGATTTGATATTCCAGGACTAACGATGCTCTCCCAAAGATCCAAATTATTACAATTTGTTCTTGACTGCAACAGCAACAAAGAAAGTAATGAAAGCAATTCTGCCTTTTTTTTAAATTTTTTTTAAATGTTTTATTTATTTCTAGGAGAGAGACAGACAGACAGACAGACAGCGTGAGCAGGGGAGGGTCAGAGAGAGAGGGAGTCACAGACTCTGAAACAGGCTCCAGGCTCTGAGCTGGCAGTCAGCACAGAGCCCAACGCGGGGCTGGAACCCACGAACCGCGAGATCATGACCTAAGCGAAAGTCGGACGCTTAACCGACTAAGCCACCCAGGCGCCCCATGCTTTTTTTTTTTTTTTTTTTAAGCATCCAAAGAGAGTTTAGGGAGGGGAGTTTTGAAAGCTACTTATCATGCTCCCGTTACTATACTGATTAGTGGAATGAAAAGGCCCAGCATGAAGCTATTCTTCTGGCTTCTCATACGCAAAATCATCAAGTTGCTTTCACCTTGCTTTTCTGAGGTTTTAAAACCAGATTTCCTCAAGCTGCATGTAGTCCCAAATCCCCTGCAGCAGATACTAACATAAATAAATAAACTCCTGCAGTTACCCACAGCTCAGGCGGAGAAAGGTTTGAATTAGAGCTTTGACCTAAATCACAGGCAGTCTTGCTGTAATTACTGCCGCGGCCGACACGAGAAAGTGCATCAACCGCTCCGCGAACATACGCTGTGTGCCTCCTCTGGCCGGTAACACTCCTATCTTATTTCTCCCCTTGGCTTCTTTGGCCACAGACAATGGCTTTTAAAAGAAAAAACAACTTAGAAAGCCACAGTTACCATAACAACTAGTCCAACAAGCTTTCCTTTCTAGTAGAAGGATTTAATAGTTTAAAAAGCTCAAAACTTACCTTTAGACCCTAAAGCTAAAAGTTAAGATCGAAATGGTATAAAAGTTAATAATGGTGAGGGCCTTAATAACAAATTACTCAGAAATATTTTTAAGGCTAAATTTGACACTGGAAATAGCAGCCAGTTAGGTGAGAGACAGTAGCGTTAAACAAGAGGACAAGGGGCGCCTGGATGGCTCAGTCAGTTAAGCGTCTGACTTGGGCTCGCGTCATGATCTCATTCATGGTCATGAGTTCAAGCCCCACATTGGGCTCTATACTCTCTGCTTAGAGCCTGGAGCCTGCTTCACATTCTGTGTCTCCCTCACATTCTGCCCCTCCCCTGCTCACGCCCTGCCTCTCTCTCTTTCTCAAAAATAAATAAACATTAAAATAATTTTTAAAAAAGAGTGGTGCAGTTAGGAACACTTCAACAAACAGCCTGAAAGAAGTCTTTGGACTTTCTGTAATCCGTCCCAAGTATGACATGCACAAACTGTACAGGAAGGGGCAGATCAAAGCAGATGTACAGCTGAAGCAAAGTTCTAGGGTTGGAATACTTTTATTCTAATGGAAAGATGGGGCTATAAAGCCCATTATCATAGATTTCACAAATCTATTTAGAACTCAGTAAGCAAAGAACATCGACTGCCCACCGTAATGTAACAGCTTGTGATATAGTATGGGAAAACTACAAAGTAATAAAAAAGGTCACTTGCCTAAGGGAAATTTCAATTTATGGGTTGAGAAATAAGAGAGGAATGCATATAAAAATAAGTATAAGCCAACAAGTGCTGGAAACATGTAAACATTTCCTTTCTTTATTCACATTTACAATGTTTATTTTTTTTCAGAAGGAGGATTCTGTGACTCACTTCTTACATCCAGCGCCCAGTGCTCATCACAAGTGCCCTTCTTAATACCAATCACACACCTAACCCTTTTCTTACTCACCTCCCTCCATCAACTTTGTTCGTTCTCTCTAACATTTTCAATCAGACTCTAGGTTGATGCCTACTTATAAAAGAAATCCTTTACAGTGGAAACTGTCTTTTTTACTCTTAGTTTTATACAGCAACCTTATTTGTGTAACTGAGGGGGAGATGAGTGTCAGAATGACATGCTTGTATGACGTATTCTGGTTATAGACAACAAACTCAAATCATTAACATGTCTTCAAAAATTGGAGATCTGAAAGGACATATGGTAAAACGGCACTATCTTATTCCTAAAGATCTCTTGTAAAAATACGAACAACATAAGAATCTATGCAAACATATTCCAAGACTCTCAACAATTTGGCCCAAAAATGGAAGTTGAAATCACTTCATTTTGACTACATTTGGCCCACTGGTAAGGTTCTGATTTTGAATAGTTTGTGTTCAGTTTTGGTAGGTTGATGTTTCTAATTTTTTAAAAATTGTATGTATGTATGTATGTATGTATTTATTTATTTATTTATTTATTTATTTATTTATTTATGTAATGTTTATTTATTTTTGAGAGAGAGAACGGATGCAGAGCTGGAACCCACGAACCCATAAGATCATGACCTGCACCAAAGACAGATGCTTAACAGGCTGAACCACCCAGGCGTCCCTACATTTTTTTGAATTTTAAAGCCCTCAGGTACAATATGAGCTCTCTAGCTTGCAGTGTAAACCAATTGTTTACAACTGGCCTAATTCACACATTTATCTTTCACCTGCGAGCCCCATGTGCTATATGAAGCTACGACTCCTATCATGGAGTTACCAACTTCCTTGTGTTACAGTTTTAAAACTGTATACATGTATACACACACACACACACACACACACATACACACACACACGGTTTGGGGAAATTAGCTAATTAAAAGTTTTATGGAGTGCCTGGGTGGCTCAATAAGTTAGGCCTCCAACTTGGGCTCAGGTCACAAGCTCATGGTTCATGAGTTCAAACCGTGTCAGACTCTGTACTGACGGTTCAGAGCCTGGAGTCTGGTTTGGAATCTGTGTCTCCCTCTCTCTCTGCCCCTCTGCTTCTCTCTCTCTCTCTCTCTCTCTCTCTCTCTCTCAAAAATAAATAAACATTAAAAGGGGCACCTGGGTGGCTCAGTCAGTTAAGCATCAACTTCAGCTCCGGTCTTGATGTCACGGTTGGTGGGTTCAAGCTCCATGTCAGGTTGTGCTGACAGCTAGCTCAGAGCCTGGAGCCTGCTTCAGATTCTGTGTCTCCCTCTCTCTCTGACCCTCCCCTGCTCATGTTGTCTCTCTCTCAGAAATAAATTAAACCTAAAAAAAATTTTTTTTTAAAGTTTTATATGATCCAACAATGTGATATGTTCTTAAAGAAAAAAAAAAGCCAATATGCTCTCAGGTTCCACTAAGAAATGTTCAATGGCCAGATTTCTAAATTGGAATAAACCATGATCTTTAATTCTGAATTCCAGAAATTATAATTTAACTTTGACAAATTGGAGTATGATATGGATATAGAAGGTCTGCAAATCATGTTTTAAGTGAACAGTTGACCAAATCATGGATAGGTAACCTTTAGGAAAAAAAATGCAGTAAAAACTGCAAAAAATTGTCGTGACGAAGAATTTTCAGATTTGTTTTACAGTTGCTATATAAAAAGCAGAACTAGAACCAAAACTTGGTTATAAAGTGTCAATTTTTAAAAAGGTTTCAATCTGGCTCAATACAACTTATGAGTTTTTGAGCATTATGGTTATTCCAATTAATTGGTGATCCTAGAAAGAATGCATTTCCTCCCCATGCAGATATTTGAATGAGCCTGCATATACTGGGTGGTTACACTAATTTAGTACTTTATAGATCTATCCAACAAAATCATTTGGGCATCCTTTAAAATACATACAAATATCCTCCTGGCCCCATTCCAAACATAGTAGGTTAGGTAACTGGCACTAATCTGGGGGGTCTCTATTAAAAAAAATCTTACCAGGATATATCTGACGGTACTGGTCAAATCAGTGCTCGGGTCTCCAGCAGAAGAGCAACATATCCACACTGCATGACCTCTGTCGTTATGTTCAAGTAGAAAAATCTAGAATCATATAAAAACATTCTTCTCAAGATCTGCCCTTCAAAAAAGAATAGCTGCTTCTGTAGGTTTACTCTGAGTGACCCACAAGTCATGCCATCCCTCCAAAACCTCACCTGTAGAATTAAACCATTGCTTAAATGATGTCTTATCTATAAAACACCAATGATCTTCTAGCAGTTCCATCCTCCATACCAAGGGAGATTTTTTTCCCCTAAGATCTAGGCTTCTCTCTTCAAAAAGAGTCATTTCATCGTATCTAAATTAGTCTACATCAGTGTTTCTCAGAATGTGATTCCCCAAACAAGAAACATCGGCATTACCTAGGAGCCTACCCAGAGTGGAACCCAGCAACTGGTGTCGTAACAAGATTTCCAGGAGATTCTGATGCATGTTTGGGTTTAAGAAACACAGGTCTAAATTAACTAGAGAAAGGGAGCAGGATGAGTCAGCAGGATGGAATATTTTTCCCACTGACATTCAAACTCCTGTAAAATGGTGGTCCAGGCTGGGCATGGACCTTCTAAATCTATTCTCCTCCCAGATATTCCAGTGGCACAAGACATGGGGCTGCTTATTCTCTTGATTCCCCATCAAGAAATTCTGAACTCAGAGTATAAACAAGTACACACACACACACACACACACACACACACACACATACACACACCTTCTAAAGAAACAACTCTGAGAGACAGAATAAATAAACAAAATAAATAAAATGATAGAAATATTTTTCAAAATGCCCTCTAATTTAGAAAGACACATATTGTAACAACAGAATCAGTACTTCAGAACTTCATGGTAATATGCATGAGTGTTCATTCCTTTCCTTCATCCCCTACTCTGATTTGTCAACCTCTCAGAACTAGTTGAAACTAATAAAAAGGCCATTACTTAATGAGCTGTCTCAAAACTACACAAAAACATGCTCTTTGACTATGAAATTCCAACTGCTTTAAAATTCTAGCCATAATTCATTCCCTGCCTCACTCTCCAACAGCTGAGAAAGAGAGGAGAGGATTTTTAATTGGTCCTATTTTGGTTCAATATCCTTAGGAACATCATTTGAATGAATGAATGAATGAATGAATGAATTGAATACAGTCATACTTCTCTGTGCACACTTAAATGCTGAAGAAGCCATGTGTCTCTGTAACACTGCTTATATTTTACAGTGAGAACCTGCTTGCATAGAAGAATATAGGTATCCAGGGGCGCCTGGGTGGCTCAGTCGCTTGGGGGTCCGACTTCAGCTCAGGTCATGATCTCACGGTTCATGGGTTCGAGCCCCGCATTGGGCTTTGTTGTGACAGCTCAGAGCCTATTTCGGATTCTGTGTCTCCCTTTCTCTCTGCCCCTCCCTTGCTCATGCTCTGTCTCTCTCTGTCTCAAAAATAAATAAACATTTTTAAAAAAGAATATAGGCATCCATATTTAAGGTAATAGTCATAGGCCACTGGGAAGGAGTTTCTTTCTCTGCATTTTTATGAAGCTTAAATACTTATTTTGATAGAGATTAATGTCTCCTCTATAATTAAGTACAAACCAAGTATTCAATCACTGTACCTCCCCAATTATCAGTCCATACTTAACTCATCACCAGCTTTAGATGAGCATATTGATAAAGTGTCATCTGATTTAAGATTTTACTTTCACAGTACTCTTAGTTATATTTTCTGCTTACTATTTACTTCTTATGAATTATACTTTGACAGCTTAAAATTTCTTTCTTGCAGTTACTTATACCAAACTGACTAGATCTCACAAAGATGGAAGAATCTTTGTTTGTAATAAAGAGTAAAAGAAGGAAAACAATTAAAACATATATGCAATAAGTCTTTGGATCAGATGATTGCTAACATACCTTCCAGCTCTAAAAGTCTAAGGCCCAGTGCTATCTAAATAAACATATTGATTCTTACAATACAGCTTCTGACTACTGGCATAAAGAGCAAGTAATATGTTTGAGGGACAATAACCTTGGCCACAAAACTGAATGTCTGGTCAGCTGAAAGATAAGAGAGAGCACATGTACAAATAAAAGAAGACAAAGAAGTTCTGGGGTTTCCTTTGGGGAAGACCCTCATTACTCAATCCTAATCTCTTCATTAGATGATTTTTCTGAGTGTTGCTCCACAAAATGATAAGAAAAATAGAAGTGAATTCAGAGTCTACATGAATATTAATTCAACCAAGTGAGTCCTATAGAGATAAATAAAATAGCCACAATAGGCAAATAAGTTATTTGAGGAACAGAAATCTAATAAATAATATCTATCTTCTCCAATACTTCACAGACAACAAAAGAAGAGATTCCCTTCTAGTAGCACTTAGCTTTGAGGTACTTTGCCCAGTTAGGGTTTTAAAGTTTGAGAGTAGCATGTGAGAAAGGATTAATGTATTAATTAGAAATAGGTTTGTCTGTGAATAACAAAAAATGTAGAATAGTATTAGCTATTAGAATAGTATTAAAAACAAAGAGAAGTTTATTTCTCTCTCAAATAAAATACAATAAAATCCTTCTATTTTGTAACCTACTCGGCATAGTATCCATTGTCAAATTCACCTTCTGTCCAAAATGGCTACTCTAGCTCCAGCCGCCATGTCTCCCCCTCCCCACCTTTCCAGTAAAGAGGAGTAAGAAAAAAGAAAGAGAAAGTGTATATACCTTCACCCACAAGAACACCTAGAATTTTTCATTAAGGTCTTAAAATTTTTTATAACAAGAAAATCCTTTTTATAATTATGTCTGGTGATGTATATTAACTAGACATATTGTGGTGATTATTTCACAATATATACAAATATCAAGTCATGTACAGCTGAAATTGATATAATGTTATTGTCAATATGTCTAAATTTAAAAAAAAAAGAAAAAAAGAAATTGGATCTATCCTTCCTTAAAAGTAAAAGCTTTTGTGCTTCGGAATGGCTCAGTCAGTTAAGCATCTGACTTTGGTTCAGGTCATGATCTCATAATTGGTGAGTCTGAGCCCCATGTCAGGCTCTATGCTAAAAACTCAGAGCCTGATGCCTGCTTCAGATTCTGTGTCTCCCTCTCTCTCTGCTCCTCATCCACTAAGTGCTCTGACTCTCTCTGCTCCTCATCCACTAAGTGCTCTGACTCTCTCTCCCTCTCAAAAATAAACATTAAAAAATAATTCTTTAAAAAAATTTTTAAAAAGCTTTTGTTCTTCAAAATACAGTACCAAAAAAGTGAAAACACAACTCACAGAATGAGAAAAAATACTTTCAAATCAGATATATGATAGAGCTATAGTATACAGAATATATAAAGAATTCTTACAATCCAACTATCAAGAGACAAATAATACAACTAAAAACTGAGAAGAGATTTGACTCCAAAACTTTTATTGCGGCAAACAATTTCTTATCAATAAATGAGAGAAAACATGAGCAACATCATTAGCCATCAGGGAAATGCAATAAAAACCACCATGCGATGCCACATCACACACACTTAGGTAGCTACAAGCAAAACAATGGACACTAAATGAGAGAAAGAATGTGGTACAATGGTAACACATTGTTGGGTACAATTCTGGGTGGAGTATACAGGAATTCTTTGTACTGTTCTTACAAACCTTCTTGAAATTTCAAATTACATCAAAATACAAAAGTGAAAATAAATAAATAAATAAAATACTATGACTTTCCAAAACAAAAACAAAAACAAAAAAACAAAAAAACTTTCCAAAAATTTCCCAGCAGTTTCACTTACGTGTCATTGGCCAAAATTTAGTGAAATAACCACTGGACTACAAAGGAAGCCATAAAAACTATCTTTAACCTAATTTTGATTAGCCAGATGCTAATCAAAATTTGGGAATTTCATAGCTGAGGAAGAAGGAGAGACCTAGAGTGACCATGAATTATCTTCCAAGTTGAAACTCTATTGAGTTGTAGGCAGGCAACATTAATAATTATGTGAGGACAGGGGCGCCTGGGTGGCTTAGCCCGTTAAGCGTCCGACTTTCCGACTTTCGCTTAGGTCATGATCTCGCGGTTCGTGGGTTTGTGCCCCGCGTCGGGCTCTGTGCTGACTGCCAGCTCAGAGCCTGGAGCCTGTTTCAGTCTGTGACTCCCTCTCTCTCTGACCCTCCCCTGCTCACGCTGTCTCTCTCTCCTAGAAATAAATAAAACATTAAAAAAAAAATTATGTGAGGACAGCACATAAAGACCGGGACATATGACCACCCTAGGAAGATCAGATTTTAGGGCACAGCAAGCAGTCTCTGCTACTGTTAATAATACTGGCTACCATTTTTGAAGGCATGTGTTAGCCACATAGTATTCTCTTGGCTTTTTACTTATTAATATATTAAATATCTCTATCTATAACACTAATTCTCAAAACAACTGTATGAAGTCAACATTTTGCCCCCATATAATGGTTAAAAGATCAATGTTCCAATAAATTAGTTAACTTGCCCACAGCCACACAGATAGTAAGTATCAAATCTAGGAATCAAATCATTGCCTTCTGAGTCCAGAGCGCCTGCTTTTTCACAGCCCTCCTCGCAGATGCTATTGATTTATATAAAAATAGGTTCTCTGGTCTCAAATGTATTATGCTAAGTTAAAGAAGCCCCACATAGAAGAAAGTATACAATATGACTCTACATACATAAAATTCAAGGAAAAGTAAAACTAGAGTGATAGAATGCAGATAGTGATTGTGGAGAGAGAGAGATCAGTAAGGGGGTTATCTGCAAAGAGGCAGAAGGGCAGTTTTGAAGGTGATGGAAATGCTGTGCCATGATTGTGCTGGTAATTACCTGATTGAGTTCATTTATGAATATTAATTGAACTAAACAACCAGTACTAACAAACCTTATTGTATATAAATAGTACTTCAATAAAACTCACAAGAAATAGGTTGATACAAAGAGATGACAGATTATGATAGATAGATAGATAGACCTCTGATAGGACAAAAAAACAAACAAACAAAAAACAAAAGGTGGCCAAGGATACCAGAGGTGGGAGAGGTGGGAGTTTGCAAAAATGTACTCACAACCCAATATTCCCATTTGTATTACCAGAGGTGGAGCCTGAATAGCCTACCCTCAGTTCACGAGATCCTGGGGCCTTCCAAATGAGCCAGAGTCTCGACTGGGCCTCTTCTATTAACCCTAAGAGACCTCGTCTTTATTCTTCTTCTGAGGTCCCACTTTCTTCCGTCTAACCTGATTACATGGTTAATTCTGCAATTCTTTTCCTTCCTCCACCTGTTTGTTTGGTTATCTGTGTGTCTAGAATTACTAACTGATTGAAACTACAGATCCTCGAGGAACAAAGGAGCAAGCCCTGTAGTGAGTGCAACATTTCCAAGAAAAGGAATACTGGGACCTTCAGCAGCAGAGTTGTCATGGGCTTGTGAAGTGCCTTGCAGTCTGATAAGAGTGTTCACCCAGTTTAGTCACCAAATGAGAGCTATTTGAAAGGATTCCTTTAGATGTTGTGCAGGAGGGTGAACGGTAAAACCCATGCTTTGGTAAGATGTTTCTGGCAAAGTCGTATAGGATGGATTACAGGAAAAGAGATTGATGGTGGTAAATTCAATTATGAAGCCTTCACAGTGGCCCAAGTAAGAGCAAATGAGGGCCTGAACAAAGTGGAGCGGTGGGTGCAGACAGCCAAGGGTGAAACGAGACGAGTGGTTAAGAGCAGTGGAGGATGGTGCAAAGCAACCATTCTCCCTCCGCCCACCACCCCTCTGGCCCAGACCCAGAAGAGCAATGGGGAGGAAAAAACAGTAAAGTCTGACAAATAAAGGTGTGGGCGGCCTTGGAACAACCTACTGAAACTGGAATTGGTATTCTCTCCCTATAATTTATATTTTTTCCATCCTACTCACGGTATTAAGGTATTTGTTTTTTGTTTTTGTCTTTTTTTTTTTTTTACAACCATATACATTTCTTTACAAAGAGGGAGCATTGACATTAAATGCCTTGCAAGTTCTTCTTGGTTAAATTAGTCTCTAATATAACTGGTTGCCATCAATCAAGCTATCATTATCTCATCATCCTCTTTCTGTCTTTCCACTTCCTCCTTTTAATTCTTTTGATGTTACCTATGCATTTCCCATTGCCCAACGTATGGTTGATAAAACATATTTGTTTTACTTTTTTCTGATGGGCCATATTTTGTAGCAGGTTTATAGAATTTAACTCCCACTTTAGCTCAGATGCGAAGAGAGAATGAAAGTTCTTTATAGTTCTCGACTTAATCTGGTCCTCCATTTTAGACCCATGCCCACTCGTTAACAAATCAACCTAATGAAGTTAACTTAATCTCATCCCATAGCATTAACTTCCCCTTTGGACGTCCCTGAGCTAGCCCTTCTAGCCCTTCTCCCCATCATGGCATATGGTACATGGTGGTGAGAATGGGGAATAAAGCTTTTGAGTCCTCCTGGAGAAATAAAGAGTCAGAACCTTTAGTGCAATGTACTCTGCTTCCCCAGGTCTCCATGGCAACACCCCTGGCTCCTGGGTACTGTTTGCCCTGCTGTTGTGCTGAAGGGTTTCACCCTATGTCAGCGGGACTTGGGTTTCAGTCTCCTGGCTCTGTTGGCATCTAGTGCTATATCCTGCTTAACCTTGTCTGTCTGTCCTCTGTGCCTACTGGCCACAGATCACTGAGTGACAGCCACAACCTCCTTCCAGTCCCTGAGCCTGGTGTGGACTCCGTATACAAATCACCTGATGGGTCACTGGCTCTGTTTAGCCTCTCATGTAGGGCCCTGAAGGCATCTCAGGAAGGCCATACTGTAAGAGCCCCTTCTTCTGACCACACTGTATAGCTACAGTGCCTTGGCCATGCCTGAAATTGCTGCACGATGAGGCTCAGAAGCGATTTCCTAGTCCTAAATAAGCAGCAGTGACAAAAAGTACCTGCCCTCCTTGCCTTCCACATTACCCTCACTAACTCAAGTCCTCTGAAGCTAGTGGAGCAAGACAGCCCAGTGCTGCTCTGCGACTCAGTAGACACGTGATCTCAGATGAGTTCTTCACTGGCTCTGCACCCAGTTCCCAGAACTGTGGAAACTAAAATGTACCTCATAGTGTCATTGTGAGGATAAAATGAGTTAATACTATTTATATACATATAAGCACTTACAGCAGCCTAATGCATAGAAAAGGTGTTCAATAAGTTAATACTTTTTCTTCTCACAAGCTTTTTGGGATAGAAAAAGAGGAAGGCCTTTATTCCCTTCCTTAGTGATATCTCCTTTGGAACTCCAGCCAATTTTTAATGGCAGGCTGCTACATCTCCGCTATCCCACAGGAAAGCTCCATTAGCTGAACCCTCCATACTTGGTTGTGGGTCTACTGAGGAAGATCAGGAAAACTGGAAGTCTCTCTCAAGGCAGAAGTCTAGCACTGTGACCCTGCTACGTGATTGAATGATAGAATTGAAAAAGGCTGAACATTTTCTTGGTCTCTTCCTAGTATTCCTTCCCAAACAAAATATAATCTCTGTCCACCTACCCACTCCCATCCTCCAGTTAGATGTCCAGGCAAATTAGATCAGAGGTCTTTGAAGACAAAAAAGAATAGCACAGTAAAATTTCAAATGTTATTCCCTTTTATTTATATTCCCAGCCTTGCCTTCTATCCTGGAAGAGCTAACCAAATAATCAGAATTATGTTCAAATTTCTCTGTCCTACCCAGTTGAGCATTTGCATAATATGCCCTCCAGTTTAAAATTCAATAAATATAACTTCATCTGTTGCCAATAATACATGCCAAAATACGCATATGTTACAAACTATCTCTAACTTCCCCCCAAGATATTATCTCTGTATGACTTTTTTTAATTTTCTAAATGTTTTTCTTTTATTTTTGAGAGAGAGACAGAGTGCAAGCAGGGAAGGGGCAGAGAGCGAGGGAGACACAGAATCTGAAGCAGGTTCCAGGCTCTGAACTGTCAAGGCAGAGCCTGACATGGGGCTTGAACTCAGGGAGTGCAAGATCATGACCTGAGCCGAAGTCAGATGCCCAACCGACTAAGCTACCCAGGTGCCCTATGATTAAATGAAGTTCATTGGAAGTGATCCATTCTGGACAAATTATCACAGGATAACAAAATATCTCAACAGGTACCACATAATATGACTATTTAACTTTTGCTAAAAGCAGTGAGTATAATTACTTGTGGTATGAAATAGAAAGGGAACAGTAAAGAATCCCCATATTTTTTAAAAAAGACATTTAATGTTTATTTTTGAGAGAGAGAGGCAGACAGAGCCTGAGCAGGGAGGGGCAAAGAGAGAGAGGGAGACACAGAATTCGAAGCAGGCTCCAGACTCTGAGCTGTCAGCACAGAGTCTGATGCAGGCTCGAATTCACACACTGCGAGGTCGTGACCTGAGCCTAAGTCGCCAGTTAAACAACTGAGCCACCCAGATGCCCCATGAATCCTCAGATTTTTAAGATAACTCAAAACTCGGGAGTAAATTGTAATGGGCAGTTACCATAACCACATATTGACCACAACTATTAATTTGCAAGAGTATGGATTGACCATCTGTAACAGCAGCCCTCTAAATCAAATCATGTTGTTTACAAAGCTGAAGGTCGAACAGCAACTCGTGGGTGCTAAATGTTAAATTATTACAGAATGTGCATTATTGAAATAAACATGTTCAGTATCTCTTTTAGAAAAGACAGGCCGTAAAGTATGGTTGGCTTGCTTCGGAGCAGCTTATCCATCCATGAACCCTCAGGGTGCATTAAGCCACATCATAACAGCCTGTGCCAACCCCCGCCAACTGTGCCATGTTCCATGTACCCAGAGTCAATAGGCCCAATCAGAATAGCTTGACAGAATGGTGACAGTCATTGTCACCCAAGAAGCAAATTTGGATTTATTTATTCAACACCGTAGCATAGAAACTGGAGTGACATAGGGAGTTTGGAGAGAAAAAATGATCCAGTAAAAGCTTGAATTTGATGAAAGTTTTGAAAAATAAGAATTTAAAAAGAGATGTTCAGTCTGGAGAAGAGGATCCTGAGGGTAGATTTATCAGCTGTAAATTTGAGAGTAATTTCGAGAATGAGCTTTAGAACCACAAAAACCTGAGCTTAAATTCTGGTGCCTAAGGGTTTGAGCAAATTATATAAAGTTGATGAGCCTCAACTTCTTCATCGATAAAATGGAAATATTGATCTTGTCAGAGAACTAAATAAAATAATGTAGGTGTAACAGTGTGGTCCATGCCCCAATTATCCCAGCTTGGGGAGCCTTTCTCAGTACGTTGTTAGACATACGAAGTCCTATTTGATCCTCCAAGGGAACCCTGTGGCATATGTCTCATGGCACAGCAGCCGGCAGAACAGAAGACACTAGGGGCACGGACCAGGAGCTACTCTCTCCTCCGGGGATTTTGCTGTAAAGGGCTTCTCAGTCACTGGGGAAATGCAAATTAAAACCACAATGAGACAGATACTTCACACCTACTAGATTGGTAAAAATTTTTTTGAAAAAATAACAATATCAAAGGATACCAAGAATGCAGAACCACTGGAATTCTCATACACTGCCGGTCGGGTTATAAATGGTATTGTTTTTGGAAAACAGTTTGGCATTTTCTTACCAAACTAAATTTACCCTTACTGTATGATGTACAAATTCTATTTACAGATATTTCTGTAATATTACTAAAAGAACATGACAACAAATGACCTATGTGCTAATGTTTATAGCAGCTTTATTCATAATAGCCCAGAACTGACAAAACCCAAGTGTCCATCAATTGAAGAAAGGATAAAAACATTGTGATACATCCATACAAAGCAATACTGCTCAGGGATTAAAAAAAAAAAAAAGAACTAATTCTTGATACATGTAACAATATGGGTGAATCTTAAAAGCATTAAGGTAAATGAGGGAAGCCAGAAACAAAGAGCTACATTCTATATGAATCCATGTACATGACATTCAGAAAAAATGCTGTCATAAAGACAAAAATCAGGTAAGTAGTTCCCAGAGTCTAAAGAGCTAGAGAAGGGATTGACTGCAATGAGGCACAAAAAATCTCTTAACCATGATGGAAATGTTCTCTATGTTAATTATGGCAGTTATATAAATGTATTCATTCATCAGAACACACCAAACTCTGCATTTAAAATTGTACAGTTTTGCCTTATATAACTTTTGTCTCTACAAACCTGAATTTTTTTAAAAAATCTAAAAATTAACAAAGACAAGTACAAGAAGGAAAGGAGAGAGAAAAATAGATTGTAGATTTAAGCCCAAAATTTTTGTAAAAGTCTTTGTTATATGAAGTTTATGAAAGGTATACCTAAAACTTAATTTACAGGAGCTTGAAAAGGAAAAAGATGAAAAACAAGGTGTATCATGCAAACACTGAAAAGAATATGAAAAAGTAGACATCACTGTAGATCTTGCAGTCAATATCAAAGGAGGATTTGTAAACAACTTAAGGCTAATGAATTCAAACATGTACATAGGTCAAGTTTCTTGAAAATAGAACTCATCAACATTGCCAAAGAAAAAAATGTTATATTCTCTTAACTATTAAAGATGCTGAATCCAAATTGTCCTACAGTTTAAAAACATTAACATTAAACTCTATTGTATCAAATAACTTGAAATACATAGGAAGAAATAACAGAAATCTTACACACAATTTTCCAAAGAATAGAAATGGATGGTGTGTTAGGAAGTTTCTGAAATGATTCTTCATAATCCCTCCCTCCTGGAGTCCTTGCCTTGTATAATCCCCTCCCCTTGAGTATGTATTGAACCAATTAACTTGCTTCTAATGAGCAAAATATAGAAAAATGTTGGGCTATCACTTCCGAGATTAGTCACCAAAGACTGTGGCTTCTGTCTTGCCAGCAGGCTTTCTCTTTCTGGCACTCTCTCCTCCCTTATTCACTTGGATGAAGCCAGCTGTTTTCTTGTGAGTTGCCCTGTGGAGAGGCTCACATAACAAGGAACTGAGAGTGGCCTTGGGCCAGCAGTTTATGAGAAAATGAAGCCTTAATCCAACAACCAGCAAGGCACTGAATCTTGCCAACAATCTGTGAGTGAGACTAAAATGGATCTTTCCCAGCCAAGTCTTACATGTGCAGACCTGTGAGAGTCTGAAAGGCAGAGGACCCACCTAAGCTTTGTTGATCCACAGAAACTGTGAAAAAATAAAATGGGGTTGTTTAAAAATACTATGTTTGGGACTTACTTGTTACACAGCAATAGATAACTAACACAGAGAGAAACATCTGCAATTTTATTTGGAGGACTACGAGGCATTTCATCTCTTATACTACACAATCCTGGAATGTAGGGCAGGTTCGATTAGCTGAGCACCATGAGCTTCTACACTCCCAGAAGATTCAGAAGCAAGGGCTCTCTTTAGTCCCAGAAGGAGGAGCTGGGAGGTGTACTATAGCACCCACCTCCGATGGTATGTGCCATTAACATCATAACATCATAACAAAACATGCGGAAGCTCTCAATGCAGAAAACTATACAATGTTATTGAAAGAAATCAATAAATGAGAAAATATATCATGAATATCAATTAAAGCTGGATGTTATAAAGATATCAGATCTCCCCAGTTTGATCTGTAGATCTGATATAATCCTGATAATAATTGAAATGTATATGTGTGTAAGTAGGACTTGACAAGCCAGTACTAAACTATACATGGAAAAGTACAAATGTAGAGGGCTAAGAAAAAGAAAAAGAAATGGATGGAAGAATTTGTTCAACTGAATATTAGTTGTTGTTCTAAAGGTACAGTAATTAAGACAGTAAGGTACTGGCATAGGAAGCCCAAAAAAAGTAATAGAAATCCTAGAAATATACTTATGCACAGATGAACATATGATTTACTGCAAATATGTCACTGCAGAACAGTAGAGAAAGAATACTTTTTTCACAAAATGGTATTGGAACAATTAGATAGCTATATGGATATTTATAGAGACAAAAAATGAACCTCATACCAAACACAAAAAGCAACGACAGGTAGATTACTTAGCCAAACGTAAAAGACAAAAGACAGGAAATTTTCTAAAACGTAATAAAAGGGAATATCTTTATATCCTTAAAGTAGGACAAGGCTTCTTATACAGGACACAAAACGTTCGAACCACCAGAAAATATTGACAAATCTGACTATATTAAAGTTCTTTGTCAAATGTCACAGCTAACAGAGTGAAAAAACAAACCACAGAATGAGAAAAAGTATTTGCAACACATTGAGCCAAAAGAAGACTCACATCTTGAATTTGTATCAAAAAAAATTCTAAAAATCAAAAGAGAAAGTCAAACAATCCAATGGAAAAAATACTCTTGAGTTTGAATAGGCAGTCTGAACCAGAGGTTATTCGAATTGTGGATAAACAACCTCACTGATAATGATGGAAATAAAAATTAAAAGCACAAAGCGATATCCCTGCACTCCCATTAACACATCTTGAAAAAAGTTTAAATGACAATACCAAGCCTTGGAAAGACAAAGCAGCAAAAGGGACTCTACTATGTGTGGGAGTCAGACATTTTGTCATCGGCTGCGTAACCTGAAACTACCCAACCCCTATTACTCAGCAAGTCTGCTACCAGAGGTGTGCTCAGCAGAAATTCATGCCCGTGGGCACCAAGAACTATGTACAAGAATTTATAGCAGTGTTATTCATGACAGTCCGTAACTGGAAAGAAACCAAAGCCCATTAATAGTAGGATGGAAAAATGAATTCATTTCATACATACAACACAATATAAAAATAAACTGCTACTTTACAGTTTGATGGTGTACAAGATGAGTAAGATCTGAAGATCTAATATATAACATGGGGACTACAGTCAATTATATAATTAACTATATTATGTGTATTACATAATTGAAATTTGCTAAGAGAGTAGAACTTAAATGTTGTCTCTCTCTCTCTCTCTCTCTCNCACCTTGCAGTATGGATGGATTTTATATACATAATACTGAACCAAAGAAGTCAGCACAACACAATTCATATTAGATAATTTGATTTATATGACATTCTCAAATGGGCAGGACTATACTACAGTGTGTAAAAATGCAGATTATGTTGGTAAACTTTAAAGAAAAGCAAGAATATGGTGACCGCAAAAGTCAGGACAGTTCTTAACTTTGGGTCAGTTAAAGTAGGAAGTAGGAGAGAAATAGGAAGTAGGAGTGCACCCTCGCCCTGGGTGTCCCCCTCGGATATTGACAACTTTGTACTTTTTTTTTTAATGTGTTTTTTTTTTTTTTTTTTTTTTGTTGA
>NW_027528804.1:2231398-2447902 GCF_008692635.1 Crocuta crocuta
TATTTACAACTTTTATTTTTTTTTTAATTTTTTTTTTTTTTTTTTTTTTTTTTGAGAGCAAGAATGTGAGCTGGGGAGTGGTAGAAAGAGAGGGAGACACAGAAGCAGAAGCAGGCTCCAAGCTTCGAGCTGTCAGGACAGAGCCCAATGCAGGGCTTGAACTCAGGAGCAGTGAGATCATGACCTGAGCCAAAGTCGGACACTTAACTGATTGAGCCATTCAGGTGCCCCTTGTACTTCTTGATCCAAGAGTTAATCTCATGCTGGTTTGGGATTTGATCAATCTCTACTTCGAGGTTTGTTCAGTTTTATTTATAGATTATATTTTACAAGAAAAAGTTTCAAGAAACTTATATAGTCATGAAAAGAAATGCAACTTTCTTTTTACCTAAAGAAATGAAAGCTCCTCTTTACCTAACAACCTTGCCAACTTCGACTCCTAGGAACTTGGGTACTTCTC
The DNA here is from genome assembly GCF_008692635.1 of Crocuta crocuta. Lineage (NCBI taxonomy): Eukaryota > Metazoa > Chordata > Mammalia > Carnivora > Hyaenidae > Crocuta > Crocuta crocuta. The sequence continues at coordinate 2,231,859 of NW_027528804.1, forward strand.
TTCCTATGCATATACATACACATATCACTGTGTACATCACAGCTTTTTAACTTTTAAAATAAATTTTACTATTCAGAATAATACATGATAATCTCTTCACTTATTAGTAATATGGGACAATCTCTTCACTAAAAATTAATATATCTTAAATATATTTCCCGGTCAGTATATGTTTATTAGCCTTATTTTTTAAGGCTGCATAGCATTCCATTGAATGGATATGCCATAATTTAATCATCTACTTATTGAAGGATGTTTAGATTGGTTCTTATTTTTTGCTCTTCGAGACAAGGCTTCATTAGATGTTTTGGATATACATTCATATCATTGTTGGGTTTTTCGTTTTGTTTTGTTTTAATGAATCATTCTATTACTCTCACTGAGTCCTTAAAGTTTTTGGCTTCTTTTTCTCCACAATTCAGTCATAAGTTTTGGAGAGGCCAGTATCATTGTGTGTGAACCTTCCAATGCCCTGACTTACTTCTCCTTTCCTCATCTGCCCCTCCTCCAATGGCCACATCTTCCAGGCCTGGTGGTTTTTTCCCACTATCATGCCTTAGAGTGCAACATGTACTGACCAGTACCAAGCATCACACTTTCAGACCGTCACACCTATATCCAACACTCCCTGACTTCAGCAAGATCTGAAAGTAATGAATCAAACCCATCTTATACTGTCCCTCTCCTTCATGTCCACTTCCTTACCTGCTCAGAACCCATTGTAATAGCCTCCGTTGCTTAGATGGGCTTCTCTTTCACTCATGTCTCACTTTATCATACTCAACTGGCCAAACTGCAAACCTGACAACAGCCATATTTTTCTTATACTGTGCCTGCCCCCATGTACATAATATATATTGGAGAAATGTATAAAAAAATGCTAACTTGGGGAACCTGGGTGGCTCCGTCGGTTGAGTGACTGACTCTTGATTTCACTCAGGTCATGATTTCATGATTGTGAGGTCAGACCCCATGTCAAGTTCTGCACTGAGTGTGGAAACTGCTTGGGATTCCCTCTCTCCCTCTCTCTCTCTACCCCTCCCCTGCTCCTGCTGAGCATAGAACCTGCTTGGGATTCTCTCTCACACACTCTCTCCCAAGCATGAAACTTGCATGGGATTCTCTCTCTCTTTCTCTCTCAAAATGAATAAATAAAAAACATTTTTAAAATGCTGACTTTCTTCACTTTAAATTATCTAATAGAAATGATAAAATCATGCTCCATGTGACAGATTAGAAAACAGCAAGCAAGTGGTCAGCCCTTAGTGCAGACTGGTTGGCCTCTCGTATTTCTGTAGCCCACTCACTCTTGCAGCCTCCTGGAAAACTACATGCCACCGTCTCCTCTCTCTCAAGCCTCCAATACCTCCTCCCCCCTCCTCACTCTCAGCTGAAGAATGTGCTTCCTATTTCACTGAGAAAATTAACTAGAAAAGAATTTCCAGATGCGCCCACACCACATTTATTCCTGTACCGGCATCTGCACCCACATGGTCTGCCTTCGCACCCATTACTTCAGATGGATTATCCCCACTCCTGTCTAAAGGCAATCCCTCTTGTGCACTAGATCCCATTGCCTCTCGCCTACACAAACTCATCAGTTCAGCAATGCCTCCACCTCTTTTTCTTCCGTCATTAATTTTCTACTTTCCACTGTGACATTCCCACCAGTGTCCAAACAAAAATGGCTATAATTTCTACCATCTAAAAGCCATGAAAAAAATCTCTCCTTGACCTCACATCTCCTTCCAGTTATTCCTCAGGTATCTGCATCTATATTCCTATAAAACTCCTTTATAATTTTCTTATACCTGTTATATTCAATATATTCCCATTTTTTCTGGAACCCACTAAAATATAATAAGGCTTTTTCCTTCTACCACCAATTCACTCAAAACTCATCTTATCAAAGGCACCAACCAAATCACTGGTTAACAACTTGACCAGTCAGCCATGCTCTCTTGGAAAATGTCCATCGTTGGTTTCTAGAATAACATACTCTCCAGATTTTTCTCAAGCTCACTATTTACTTCTTATCCTTTCTGTTTCATGCCTAGCCCCCAAATCTAAATGTCAGAGTCCCTTATGATTCAATTTTTATCCCTGTTCACTTCCAGGATATATATGCATATACATATGTCTGGTTCCCAAATTTGTATTAATAGTCAAGATCTGTCTTCCGAACTCCAGATTCATGTATCAACTTCCTGCTAGACAGATCCACCTGAATGGCTGATATACTTCTTGCACGTAACAGATCCAAAGCAGAACTTCCTTTTAACTTGCCCCTCCCATTGCCTGCCTAATTTCAGTAAAGGGCACTTCCATCCTTCCTGTTCTTCAAATCAAAAACCATAGAGTCATCCTTTTGTTTAAATGTTTTATTTCTGAGAGAGAGAGAGAGAGAGAGAGAGAGAGTGAGCAGGGGAGGGTCAGAGAGAGAGGGAGACACAGAATCCGAAGCAGGCTCCAGGCTCTGAGCTAGCTGTCAGCACTCAGCCCCATGTGAACCCATGAACTGTGAGATCATGACCTAAGCCGAAGTCAGACGCTCAACCGACTGAGCCACCCAGGCGTCCCTTTAGAGTCATCCTTAAGTCCTCTCTTTTTCTGATTCCATGTCCAATGTGTTCACAGATCTTGTTGGATCCATCTTTAAAATTCATCCACTTCACATTACCCTAACCACTACCACTCTGCTCAGAGCCATCATCATCTTTTATCAGGATTATTGATTCCCATGGACCCCTACCAGGTCTTTTATCTCATAGGTAGTTTGTCCTCAACCCAGAAACCAGAGTGATCCTTTCAAAACTAGAGTGAAGTTTACATCATGCACCTACTAAGAATCTTCCAATGGTTTTCATTCTACTCGAAGTAAAAGCCTCATTCATTGCCAATGGCCCCTAAGATCTTATGTAATCTACATCCTTGCAACCTTTCTGTCTTCATCTATTACCACTTCCTTTCTTTGTCTCCTCCAGCCATTCTAGTCTCTTTAATAACTACTAACCAAAACATGTGCTTGCTTCTCTTTCTGCCTAGAAACCTCTTTAACCAGTGATTGCTGTGTCTAGTGCCTTCACTTCCTGCAGATATTTATTCAGTTACCTAATTGATGAGGAATTCCAGGACTATCCTATTGAAAATAGCTCTCTTTTTCCTGCCCTCCATTTCCTGGTTATATATACTCCACAGAAATCATCACTCTGTGTGTGTGTGTGTGTGTGTGTACAAAACATTTATATACGCATGCAACCTATTATATGTATTATCTATCTTAGCACTTTAGAATGGGAACTATATGAATACAGACTTTTTTGTACATTTTATTCATATTTTCAGCATCTGCAACAGTGCCTATCAGTAGCCAAAAAATCATTAGTTGAATGAATTAATGTACACATTCACATTTTTAACAGATACACAGTCTTCATCATTTAATATATCAACTCTGCTTTATCTTGACATTTCAACAAAAGCTCCTCCTTCACTTTGACTCTTTATACTTAGATTAAAGAAGGGAAAAATCTTACATTATATTCTAAAGTTGGTGGTTCAATTAATGTTGTCCGTGTAGCTGATTCATTTTAAAGCTTTGTTATTTCCTTTTCTAATCATTGACTGGGACGGAAAGTGGAATTAATGTGTAATCTATCAGGATTCCCCTGAAGCACTATTGCATGAGGCAATAGGGCTTTTTCCTTAGTAGGACACATTTTCATGTTCTACTGTATATTTAGACACTGAATCCCTTTAAAACTAATGGGGGGTCTGTGGGCCAAACACATTTATAGGACATGAAAGTAAATGGCACAGTAAAAGCCAGCTGTGAAAAAAAGATCTTCTAGGTTGCTGTTACCTAATCTGTCACATGAAAGACTTATTTTAACATTTCTGTTAGATAAAATGAACGGGAAAATGCCATGTACAGTATGTACTCGGTATTCTTGCTCTTACTTCTATGAATGCCTCCTCTTCATTTGAGTCATGTCATGGGGTAAGAAAAAAAGTGTGGAATATAATTTCCCCCCTAATTCAGAAATGCCATCCTATACTTAATGACTTATTGCAAAAAAAAAGTCTTTTTAAAATTGCAAAACGATTTTGATAAAGTTTAAAGTTGCAAACTGTCAATTAATAACCAAGTTATCCAAATTTTCAATAAAAAATCGCATTTGGTTAGATTGATCGTGATTTGGTTTGGTTTATTACTTGCTTTGTTTTTAAGAGACCTAGAGATTTATCCAAATGTTGGATGTTCTCTTAACTTCAAAATATTCTTAGGAGTGAATCTACTACTCCATATTGCTGCCAGAGTCACACTTTCATTCTTTATTTCTTGACACATTCTTACCTATACAACAGTTTGCCAAAAGGAGTAAACTACTTTTTTTCTCCAACCTTTGTCAATCAGCATAGTCTGCTGCAAACCACCTTCTCTGCTCCAAGATAATATCCCAGGCATATCCCATACCATTCCAGTCTCTTCCAGTATCAAAATCGATTTCATTTGAGTAACCATGATTCACACAGCACATTTGTGCCCTCTTTGGGAGCCCCACTAAGAGATCTTCAGCCTGTAAGTTTTCCATATATGAGTAATGCATCTCCAGTTGACTTGTTGCAACTGCCCTCTTTAATGTACTTCTTGGCCTCTTACTCAGGAGTTCCCCTCTTCTCAGAAGGCTTCTTTCTTGGATAAGAGCTCACTGAGACAAGTGACCTTCCATGGCTGCTACTTGGAAATTGGAACATTGTGTATTCTTAACCCACCAAATGGTAAAATACCATTGGTTAGGGCTTTGTCTTCTCTACTTTTCCTGCCACTACAAGTTGGTCCAGCCAGCTTCATGGCTTGAGAACTCTCTAGGCTGGAAGCAGACAGGAAACAAGCACCATTTTCTTTGTTTATGTATGTCTCTGTTCTAGGGGACCTGTCAAAGTCTCTGAAGAATTTTCTTGGTAGACTTCACTCTGGTGGGAATACTAGGAAAGTTTATTAAGTTTCTGAAGTTACATAAGTATCGAGCCAGGAAATAAGCATCTATAATCTCCAAATTCCTGGTATGTCCAGTCTCTTGGAGATGCATCATGTGTCTTGGGGCAAGTGCCAGAATCCTATTCTTATTTATTTACTGAGGAGGGATCAGAGAATACCTTAATACTCTTAATTAATTTGATGGCACACATATTTTAACTACTTTCTCCAATCACTCTTTAAAGATTATGTTCCTTAATGTTAATTGGCAGTTTAGTTGATAGTTTCCATAGAGGTTCTATTACCAATTAGTAATTTAGTTATGGATGTGTTTTGGCATCTCTTTAAAATGCGAGTGTACTTACCTTTCTCAGGCTTATAGCCTCAGTTGAAATTCCAAGACTGCAGGAAAAATCCTAGTCCATAACATGTGTCACCTCTCTTACTACTGCATAATCTCTGTCATCTGGCCTTAAAGTCAAAAGCATTGAGTAGTGGGCTAAATTAATGTCCCTCAAAGTTATTCATATCCTAACACCTAGGACCCATGAATGTGTTACCTTAAAAGACAATTTTACCATCTAAAAACCATAAATTGTAATCAACTGATGGAAATTGACTAAAGGAAGGCTTTTATTCATGTCTGCAACTATTTCCTCTTTCATCAAGTGCCTTCTGTTATGTATTTGAGCCTTTCAGGTGATGGCTATAAACAGCAGAGGAGAAATTATTTTGGGACACAAAAAGACTCAATAAAGAATACACTCTTAACATCAAAGACTGAAGATATTGCTATCAGAGACTCTCTACTAGTTCTAATGATAAAAGTCTGATATGATCCCAGGGGTCTTTTGCCCTGCCTATGATTGAGAGAGCCTACTCAAGAGGAGTGTGTCAGTGTGCCAGATGGACAATAGCTTTGCCCTGTCCTTTATGGCCCATTTTCCAGGCCTAGTAGAGTTCATAACTGCGCTAAGTTTCCAGAGGGTCAGTTAAAGGTCAAAGGATCACAGTGACTTGCGTAAATGTGAAGGAGATTAATGACACCATAATCAATTATCCATGCGAAAGATATCTGTAAATCAGACTATTCTGGTAACTATTTTGACTCCTTTGCCCTTTTTAATAATCATGCCCACATTGCCTCTGCCAGTTAAATGCCACCATTAACTCCCTGCCACTTCAGAATTCCATTTCCCATTGACTTGAGGGAGCTCATTCCAATGACAGCAATCACCACTGTCATTCTTGGCCTAGAGGGAACAGACACAACAAAGTTCTTCCGTGATGCTATCCCTCATTTCCAACAAATTTGGTGAAACAAGTGTCCTCTACACTGTCTTGGGAAATTAACTAGGAGGCAGGTAAGCATATTTTACAGGATAAATACACTAACATCTTAACCTGGCTAAACCTTTATCCAAAGGCTTTCTCTTCAGTATTTCATGGAATTCCTGACATTTCAATTTCATGTAGGGCACCTTGGTTTCAGGTTTTAGTCAACCAATCAAAAAAACTCTTAAAGCTACTCTTAGCTGCTCATGTTAATATATTGAGTTGAGAATCTCTGCTCAATGTGTCCATATCAGTGAATTCAGTCTGATCTATTTCCTCTATCCTGATATATCTTCTCAGGTTTCTATCATCATAAATTGGAAAAACTCTACAATTATTTTAGGGTGTATTATGACTCCTCATGACACACTCTCTGTATCTCACCTTCTAGGATAGTCTTGAACTTAAGAATGATTATGGTTCTAGAAGCAGTAACAGATATTGAGAGTAGGTCCTGAGGAGTATCAGCAATCTCTTAAAATATAGAGATTTTAAGATCTCTATAAAGAGAAATAAATCCATCCAGCTATCTTCATGGAGGTAGTCACAGGTTCTTCAGAAAAGGAAGGCTAACTTTTTCAGACAGAAGAAGAAAGGCTGCTTCTACTGAAAAGCAGGCATGATGGGATATATGGCTTCATCAGAACCTGTCCACATGTCTTCATCCCAATTTTCAGGATCCCACTCTTTCCCGAACAATGCTCCAACTTTTACATAAGAGAAGCTTTAAGGTTAGAAATTCAATTTGCATATATACATAATATATAATACATAATATGACATAATACAATGATATAGTACAGCCACCCTTATAATTAGACTTTGGGTTTGACTTTCAGAAAACTCAGCTCCTAGAAGATAGTGAGGCATTAAGGGGAAAAGAGTAATGACAAACCAGACCCCACAAGAGCACACAGGATAAACAGAATTCAGTGTCCATCACTGTCTCTATCCTTGATGGTCTTGGTGGTCTGCAGGAAGAGTTGGTATCCTTCACCCTTGAGATGTATAGGCACTTGGCCCAGGACTTGGAGAAGCTCAAAGAGGATCACCTCAAGAGCCAGACTCCCTGCTGATGCCCCAAAGTGGGTGAGCAGATGAGCCACCAGATGTGTGAACACCACCTGTTATCCTCCACCAACATTTCTAATGTAACGGCCACTGGTTTACTACCAGCTTCCATATCCTTTCAAGTTTCCTTTGTGGACAATCCTAACTCTGAGCTGTACAGGAGGAGAATTCTGGAAAACAGAGCTCCATCTTAGCTAAATTAATATAGTACCAAGCCATCATGTCATGCCTCCAATATTTGTTCCTCCTGTCTTTTCTCTGTCCCAGTTGCCCTTGTATCAGCATCCTTTCTCCTTTTTCAGCCAAATATACAGAAGTCTGTATGCATTCAACTTACTCAAATAATTTTCTTGGGTTTGGGGGCAAGGGTATACAGGGTCTCACATGTCTAATTTCCCCTGAAGTCTTAAGCTTATCCAGGTCACCCGTGTGTGTGTGCGTGTGTGTGTGTGCGTGTGTGCAGATATATATGTATATTATGCATGCATAAATATGTATACAGCATACATGTGTACATGTGTGTACCGCTAGATATTTGTATATGTTTCAGTATGTATGTATAGATATGTATATATGGTCTATGTATGCAAATATATATACAGTGTGTATGCATGTGTATATACACATGTGTATATATACACACATGTGTGTGTATATATGTGTATGTATGTATTTACTTTGAAATAGTACATTTATATTTCTATAATAAAAGTTTTGTGAAGAAATGAATAAACTAACACCATAATCTTGAATAAACATAAAAATAATAAATGGTTATTCTATTACGATAATGTAGACATTAGGATGCATTTCTGTCAGTATGAATCAATTAAATTTGAACTGAGGTCAAAAGAACCCATATTACATTTTCTTTTTCTTTCTTTTTCCTCACTCAGTTTAATTATATAAAGTAGAATTCCAAGTGATGACTGCCAGGAAAGTTTTATTATCAGCCTCTCCTGATGTCTCTTTGTTAAATAGCTTCTCATGTGAAGTCCTTATTCATTACCTGGATTCTATTTTATTAAAGAATGATTTTAAAAAAGTTTTCATAGTCTTATAACTTCCCATCTTTGGTAATTTCACCTGCATTTGACATTTTATTAAAGAGAAACCAATTTCTCTTCTTGATGATTCACCGAGCTCCTCAAATCAAATATTCCTTCGTAGCAATTTGCTTATTATATGAACTCATGTCCCCACACACCCGAATACATGCAAAAAATTTTTTTTTAATTCATAAATAAGTATGGTCTCTTTAACCCTCCACTCTTTGCATACTCTCATGGGGACAAGCCTGGAAAAAGCAAAACCCCAATATAATTAGAGAGCTCACACCACTCCTCGTCTGTATCCCAACCGGATTTTCTCCCATCTTCTCTGCCTGCCTCACACACTTGTTTTGACTTCTTACCAGAAAAACCCTACATCTTCTTTATGTACCTCTCTGTGCTCAGCTAAATGAAGTCTTCAGCCTTCCGAAGTTATATGACATGGATACCTAGTGTCACTGACATTTGAATTGTGAGCTCTCAAAGAATAATCAAGTTCAGAACTGAAAATTATTAGACCTCCAAATGTAAGTCTCAGGCCATGTGACAAAAACATCACAGGGCCTTTAAATTACAGGTACACAGTGCTGCCTTCCTATCTACTCATAAAGATGACTCTTCTTATTGTACCTAGAGAGAACGGAAGAACACAACAGCATATCCAGTACACAATTTTCTCAGAGTGTAAAAGAAAAATAGGGCTATTGCCTTCTTCTCTACTCTCTCAAATGCAGCAATCCCTGCCAACTACAGTTTTACATTTAAATATCAAAAGTCTACTTCCATTATCTTTTGAAAAGATGCATGATTTAGATCAACTTAAACACGTTCATACAATAACAACAATGCATAGCCATGAAGAGAGCAGAGAGAGATAGGTTCATCCTCTACCTTTTCAACATATAATGGAAGACCAAGCCATTACTGGGGAAAGTATCCATGATGATAATTTGTGAAAAGGTCTCGCAGCTCGGACAGCTTTTGCTGAGAACTGCAAAACTGAATCAAGAGATATTGCAAAGACAAAGGAAAATGTAAATTTCAACCCAGTAAGGCTGATTTCACATCTTTTAACATAAAACTTGTGGGACACTTTACCTCAGCATATCCTAACACCAGCAAAGCTTCCTGAATAATTAAAGCAGAGTACTCAAGGTGAGCATTAACTATTAGAGTTGTTTTTTAAATGTAAATTAATCTAGTTTGTTTTGGAAGCTGCGCACTTCCAGATCATTTGTATCCTGCATTAGAAATATATACTTATTTCAATTTTCACCATTCTTTACTCCATTCTTCATTTTATAGAAAATCTGGATTCTGAAAGCCAGTTTTATCCTACATACCACAGTTGCAGAATTAAGTACAACTAGGCTGCTAAAAAAGAATCAAAATACCAGAAGGATTCTCTAAAGACAGAACCAAAGGAGGGGATTCTTTCATCATTCCAAAAACTGGGCTATTTCTAGGGGCTTGGCAATCCAAACACTCCTCAAGCACTCTTGTAGACTGAATCAAGATGTTTCACATCTAGGCACTACTACTGTTGTACAAATGTATGTAGCAGTTTTATCTACATACATCCTGGTCCATACATCCTTACTCCATTCTTTGAGGGTTTTACCTTCTGACTCATTTTCTTTCTCTATCATTATTTTCTATCCACCCTATCAGTGGTTCTCAATTTTGGCTACAAACCAAATCTCATGAGAAACCCTTAACATTTTTTTATTATTATTTTAGAGAGAGGGGCATGGTGGAGAGGAGCCCAAGGAGAGAGAGAGAGAGAGAGAGAGAGAGAGAGAATCTTAAGCAGGCTCAACGTTCAGTGGGGAGTCTGACACGGTGCTTGATCTCATGACCCTCATGACCTGAGTCAAAATCGAAAGTGGGACGCTTAACCTACTGAGCCACCCAGGTGTCGCTCATGAGGAACTTTGAAAAAGCACTAGTACATAGGTCCTACTCCCAGAAATTCTGGTGTTTCTGGTTTGAGATGAAACCTGGATTTCATGTATTTTTTAAATTATTCCGGTGATTTTAGCTAGCACCCAGGATTGAGGATCACTGAAGTAGACCATCCCCTCTACTCTGGACTCCCTGTTCCTACTCTGCCCTCCTCCAGATACGTTCCCCAACTCACATCAGCCACCGACTCCCATGGGTATACAATAAAACTTACCGATACCTTCAGTCCCCCATAATGTCAATTTTAAGCATGCAGCACCTTCTGTTATTTCTTATCCAAATATTCTCTCATCTCCCTTTACCTTCACCCCACTGGCCACCTTTTTTTCCCCTTTCTTTCTTTTTTTAATTTAAATCCAAGTTAGTTAACATATAGTGTAATAATGATTTCAGGAATAGAATTTGGTGATTCATCACTTATATCTAACACCCAGTGCTCATCCCAGCAAGTGTCTTCCTTAATGCTCCTTCCACATGCAACCAATTCCCCCATCCAACCCCCCTCCAGCAACCCTCAGTTTGTTCTCTGTATTTAAGAGTCTCTTATGGTTTGTCTCATTTTCTGTTTTTATATTATTTTTGCTTCCCTTCCCTATGTTCATCTGTTTTGTATCTTAAATTCCACATATGAGTGAATCATATATTTGTCTTTCTCTGATTTATTTCACTTAACATAATACATTCTAGTTCCATCCACGTTGTTGCAAATATATATACCATGTGTTCTTTATCCATTCATCCATCAGTGGGCATTTGGTCTGTTTCCCATAACTTTGGCTATCATTGATAGTGCTACCTTAAACATTTGGATGCATGTGCCCCTTTGAATCAGCACTCCTATATCCTTTGGATAAATACCTAGTAATGCAATTGCTGTGTTGTAGGGTAGTTCTATTTTTAATTTTTTGAGCAACCTCCACACTGGTTTCCAGAGTAGCTGGACCAATTTGCATTCCCATCAACAGTACAAGAGGGATCCCATTTCTCCACATCCTTGCCAACACCTATTGTTTCTTGAGTTGTTAATTTTTGCCACTGACTGGTGTGAGGTGGTATCTCAGTGTGGTTTTGATTTGTATTTCCCCTATGATGAGTGATGTTGAGCATCTTTCCACGTGTCTGTTAGCCCCTGGGGTGGATCAGTGTGGTGCGCATGCACGTGAGAGGTGCAAATGGCTTCACCTATCTCCCTAGTCTCTGGTACAGGAATTTTGCACTCTCACTCACCAGTGATCAAGCAACCCTCCTATGTCTCAGGCCTCCATCCACTCCCCCACCTCTACCCTGTCCATGTCCAAGCTGTTCCCCTGGCAGGTGGCACCTCCTTCCAGGATTTTATCTCAGATGTGGTTGTGTTTCAAAACCTCACACTTCAGAGACCCCTACAGCTTAGACCCGTACAGACTCTTCAGGAGAGGGTCTTGCTGGGCAATGGCCAGGTGCTGGCTGTGAGAAGTGAGATGATTCATTTCCAGAAATACCAAATAAAAGCTGTGCTGTCTAATTAACAACAGGTTTACAACCTATTGGAACTAGGTTTGACCCCTTTCCTGCCCACAGTGGAGTCCCAAACCCATAGACACTTCACTTCCTGGTACTTCTTCTTGCCATTTCACAGGCTTGTTTTTCACAGCCTTTGCAATAAGCATGCATCAAAGTACTGAGGTCTTTGCATCACCTCAAGGAATGTATATTTTTTCTAACCAGACTGCTTTTTGCCTTACAAGGGCATAGGTGACTTTCCAGGCAAGGCTGTAACCTCTGTAGTACTCAGCCAATGAGGAATCAGGGGAGGGACTTTTACGCTAGGAGATAAATTGTCTGCTGTAACAGCCCCAAGTGTGCCTGTCCATCAAACACCTACTCTTGCAAGAACATTGATTAAAGCCTTGCTTCACCAAGCTCGGAGTCTCCGTGTCCCTCCTTTGATTGGGTCAGTGTGCTTATTTCTCACACCAACTTGCCCCAAAAATGTCCATGCAATCATGCAGTGGCAGAGATTCAAAGATTATGGCAAATCACAGCACACAGCCAGCACCAGGTTTCACAGCGCTCTGGTGTCTTTGTCCCAATACCAGCAAACGTGGCTTCTCTTAATGGACTTTGCTGTGGGAAAGCCTTATGGCCTCTACCAAATGCACCCCATGCAAGAGACCACTTCTGTGTGGCACAAGGAACCCTCAGACCCTGCTGCCTGCTCTCAGGGATTCGCCCTACTTCTTCACCAGAGCACGGCCAGGCACTGAGCTCCAGAACTTCAGACTCTGTGCTCCACTGTTCATAGAATCCTGGTGGTATTGAAACCCTCTCCTTTCTTCCCGTCAGAGGTTTTGGAGAACAAATTTCTTGTTCAGTCCCATATGAGTGTTTTCACTCTTTCTTTCCAGCTGCTTTTGGGGGAGTGTCTTTCCTTCACTCTCTCAATGCGCCACACTCTCCTCTTTATCTTCTCTCCACACAAACAGCTACCTACCCTCCATGGCTTTTTTCTCCCCAAGTTCACCTCTCCGCACTGCATATCTCCAGAGTTCTGTGGTTCAAGTTATGTAGATTGTTGTGTTGTGATCAGTTTCCTAGGTTTGCAAAAATGGTTTGGTGCTGATCTAGCTGTGTTTCAGGGACAAGAGAAGTTGAGGGTTTCCATGCTGTTCCATCATCTTAATTCCCTCTCCCCTGTCCACCTATAAACCGAAACTCATCTCCTCATATCCTCACTTGCCTCCATTTTCACTTTTAATTCCATAGCCCATCATTATACTAATTCTTCTGCATAAGCCATAACTTTATGTTCCTTTCACAAATTCCTTGTGTATGACTGACCATGACCCAGCACAGGATAAATCCAATCCCTCACATGCCCTGTACCTGGTGTGCTAGATATGCTAGACTTGGTGTTATGACTGGACTCACCATATCACTTGAATACTAACCACAAATATTTCTTAGAACTTTCTAGAATCCAATCATATTTCCCTTTCTAATTCACACCTTTAGTCTCTCAGATGACTATCTTATACTTTCTATTCTCTTCAAACTTCTACCACCATTTCCATTTTCTTCACTCTCTAGTAATGTCCTTGTTTCCCATTTAGTTAAAAAAAAACCACCTAGAAACCATCAGAAAAAGAACTTCCACAAGCTTCCACCACAAAACCTCCTACACCTATAATAAACATCCTTTTGAATATATTTGAATATATATATATATCACATTGATAAGGCAACATCAAAATCATAGTAATCTTCAATAAAAGTCTATACAGATTATTGAAACAAAGTTCAAGAAGAAAACAGGGAAGTCAAGTAAAGGAAAAGACATCCTCTACAATGAAATAAACAAGGATATATATATATATATATATATATATCCTTGTTTATATATATCCTTGTTTATTTCATTTATTTCATATATATATATGTATATATATATATATACATATATATATATGAAATAAATGAAATAAACGAGGGTATATATAAACAAGGATATATATATATATATATATATCCTTGTTTATATATATCCTTGTTTATTTCATTTATTTCATATATATATATGTATATATATATATATCCATATATATATGAATCACCATATTCACTGATTTAACAAATATTTATTGATCTGCTATTTATCCCAGTTAATATTCATTGTGTTGGGGAAACAACAATAAACAAAAAATCCTTCAGTATCTCAGATGGACTCTTATCTTAGGGCTTTTAAATTATTTAAATGGGGGGCGCCTGGGTGGCTTAGTCGGTTAAGCGTCCGACTTNAATGGCTAACTTCTCACCTCCTCCAAATCTTGGCTCAAAGGTCACTTTCTCAACAAAGCTTACTTTTTCCACACTATTGTAAATTTCAAACTTATTCCTCTCCCACACATGCATACACATAATCCCTATATCTTATCGTACTTTATTCTTTATTTCTTCTGTAGCACATTTGTTATTTAATGTATTCTATGATGTATGCATGTATTATATCCATAGATATGTATTTAATTTTCTGTCCTCTGTGCTAGAATGTGAACATGAGTGTAACTATCCTTATTTGCTTTGTTCACTGATGTATCCCAAGTACTCAGAATAACACTTTTGTGGAGGAGGCTTTAATACTTCTCACTAATTCTCTCAATTTTCTATCTAAGGTCCTATTAGAGTATTTTTATCTTTTTGTAATATCTGCCATTTTGTACAACTTCTCTTTCATATCTTCTGTCTCTTTAACCCTTACTTTGTCTCTGACTAATTTCTTCAGATATATTTTTCTATTTTCTAATTCACTCTTCAACTGTATCTATTTAACTTCTCCATTGTACTTTTAATAGCTTTTTTCTTTCCATTTCTGCAATTTTAATTTGTTCCTTTTCAACATACATTTTATTCATAATGCTCTTTTATTATGATTTTGATTCATTTTTATATCACCTGAAATTTACATAGCTCATAGTGTCCGCTAATAATTCTTATATGTAAAGTCCTTAAGCAACTGACCCCACTGTTTGTCTGTCTATTGACACTAACCATAAGTAGATTTCCTTGTGTCTTTTGAATTTTGGATTGTGAGGGGCTCTAACTGTGACCATCCTGTGCAGCCTAAGTTTAGGGTTCAGCTATTTGAAAGCATACATATTTACTTCTGCCAGCCACTCTCAGGCTAGCTGAGGATTTTTTTATGTTAAACTTCTCATCCTAATTATTTCTGTATAATGCAGTTTGTATAAATACAAACCTGACACATAAGTGGTGGAAACATGATTACAAGTTATTAAGGGAGTTTTTTCCACTCAAGGAACTAAATGGAAATACAGAAACATCCTCATTATCCCCAACTTTTGTTAGCAGCTTTTTTTTCTTGTTCATACTTCAGTTTTGATGCAGTAGAGAGGTCTCAGTTCCTATTCTCTGTGCTGGCAAGGTCCAAGTCTAATCCTCTGTCTCATTGGCACCATTAAATTAGCTGTATATTAGTTAATTCTTTGTCTTGGTCATGTAGGTATCATTAAATTTCCTACAAATTCAGCTATATATTTAAAAGGATGTTTATTACATCTTAACTGGTTTTTTAAATTTTTATTTATTTTAGAGAAAAAGAAAGCACACACGAAGGGGGAGGGGTAGAAGGAGAGAGAGAGACAGAAAAAGAGAAATCTCATGCAGGCTTCACACTCAGCACAGAGCCTGACATGGGGTTTGATCCCATGACACTGGGGTCATGACCTGAGCTGAAACCAAGAGTCAGACACTCAACCAACTGAGCCATCCAGACACCCACTTTATTATGCCTTAATCATAATTTCTAATTGTTTTGTTGTAAGCAAGTTTGCAAGTTACATTTTATGAAAATAAAGTTGAAAATAAAATCAATGATCATATGTGTAATGAAATCAAATTATAAGAATCTTCCTTACAGTCTTTCCCAATATCCTTTCATTTACAGTTTTTCAAAATAATGTTATGTACACTATTTTGTGAAATGGTTTATTTCGGTTTGTGTTATATGTATGATTATTTTTAGTTTCCAGTGTGATTCAAAAAAGAATAACAAAAACACTTTTCAATTCTATTCAACCTATATAATGAATGATGTATGTAATAAGGGCACTTTCCTAAGTATATTTACATGTTATTAATACAGTCATAGTTCTGTGAGATAAGTGCTGTGATTAGCTTCGATTTTAAATAGAAGGAAACTCACACACAAAATGGTTAGAGGATTTGTTCAAGGTTACACAGTAAGTGTTTTAGTTGAGAATGTTTCTAGTAATTCTGATTATCTGATATCAGATATTGAGATACCAATAACTACATCAATGCATTAGTTAACTAATTACTACATTAAATACAATTAATAACTACACTAAATACAATTAAATCTTGTAAATTAAGTAACTACAAAAAGCATAGGCCTTGATGAGTTAAGTGAGGAAAAGGTAAAATCCTTTGGGATTTCAGAGAAATTTAGGTTGGAGGAGAGGGCTAAAGACTGTAAAACAGTCTCCACATGATAGTACTTAAAAAAAAACACAACTTAACAGAATATCTCAGATTCACTAGCATCATTGACCATCAGGTATAACATATTGTTATAATATTAAGCGCGTCATATTATTATATTATGCACTGAATAGACTAAGTTTCTTGCAGCTCTGAACAAATATTTGTTAATGAATCTATTTGCCTCTGTGTTTTTCTTTCTTTGATATTTCTTCTCAGCCCTTGGCACTAACTTTGCACATAGTAGCCACTTAATAATCTTTTGAATTTAATTCAGTTGAAACAAGCTTAACTACAGTTTATTTTCCTTGGGCACATAGTCCCTGGATAGCGAGGAGAGAGTAATCTGGAAATTGAGCTTCTAGGGAAACTCATGGGAATCCAGGCAAAGGCTTGCAGCTTTTAATTGCCATGAACAATCATAAGGCAGATAATTGTGTTGTTTATTTGTTTTTGTTTATCAATAACTTCATATTTTGTAACAAACACACATGTAGTATGTTAAACTATCCCAATTTCCTATTAGTAATATGAGGACAGATTCAAAATAACATTATCTGATTTTTAGATAGCTCCTGGCAATTAAGAACTCCAAGCTCTTAGATAGCAGTATTGTTTGATAGACTTATACAAAGTCAACTCTAGTGTTTTGAGCTTTAGCATTTACTCTTATAGGTAAAAATACTGTGATTACCCTACTAACGTCTCAGGCATCTATTTCTGATTATTAGGGTCCCTTCTTCAATGCAATATATTTCAATATTGGTAAAAAATTTTAATTTTGTATTCTTCAGAACTCTGGGGGTTGAAATAGTCCACTTCCCTTTAAGAAAAATTCTCATTGCTAAAATCTGAAGCACTCATCCCAATGATTTTGGCCAGGATTTTAGAGTGTTAATCCAATCCTGTCAACAATCTTATGAGGCAGGTATTATTATCACCATTCCCATAGTATAAATAATAAAATTGAGAAACAGAAATTATCTAATTTGTCCAAGGTTGTACAACCAGTAATTGGTGACCTACAGCTAAACCCAGATAGTGTAGCCTCAGGGATGTCACACTTAATGTCTATGTACACCCCAGCATCAACTATAGGAGAAATGTGTGCCAGAGGTCAATTAGGACCTGTACCTTTAATATTTTAAAAGATGTGGTAAGAGTAGCTATGGAAATCATCTTTTAGAAATGCTACCTGTCACTTTACTTAAGTATTGAGAAAATTGTTGTCACTTATTTTTATGGAGATGCTAAATCAGGCTGAGAAGTTGTTATGTCTTCAATGCCAAGTAGGCCTCCAAAGATTCTCTTGAGTTGGAGAATCAGATCCCAAATGAAAAGAGAATGTTGCAGCCTGTGCTAAGTGAACAGGGTAGCCACAGGGATGCATAAATGTAGGAGCAGAGGTCATAACTCCTGCTTTTTCTGTGAGTTCATTGGGCTTATATTGCTTAATGTATAGAGTATTCTAAAATGGAGGAAGAATAACAGATGTGCCTAATAACAGTTCTTTTAAATTCATTTTCTAAATTGTAGGACCTTCTGTACTTAGCCTTTATTTGTTTGCTTGTTTGTTTGTTTCTATTCCTGAAGATTTTCTCAGTAGTGTTTTATTTCAGAGGGTGGAAGTGATCTTCTTTCTCTCCTTTGATAGATCTCTTTGGAGAAGAGATGAAAAATAGTTTAGGACCATCATTGAGGACAAACAGTGTGTTCTCATCAATATTCTAAGAAACATTGGGAAATTTCAGTGTGCAAGCTGCCATAGCAATTTGTTTTTAATATTTCTGTTAAAAAAAAAAAAACACCATGAAGGAAACTTTGCAAAAGATAGCTAAAGAATAGCAAGGAAATTTTTTTCTAGAATATTTATAGCAAACAAACATCCCCAAGAGGGTGCAGTAAGGAGGGAGAAATTAATCAGAACCAGCTACTAGAAATACAAACCTTCTTTAGTAAAAAGGAAACACTCAAGACACTAATGCAAAATCATCGTATCAGTTGGCAGGAAGTTTGACATGATCTCTACCTAGGCTGCAAATTTTACTTTTCTCCATTTTTATGGGAGATCAAACTGATAATTTAATCAAAAGCAGCCTTCTCTGTAACTAAAAAGTATTCCAGTGTACCAAGTTTAGCCTAGTGCTATTACTCTGGTCAGGAACTATCAGGTATTTGGGGATGTATATAAAGGAATGCATAAAATATTTGTGGGTTGAGGTCTGCCTGCCTGCATAATCAGGATATAGTACTCTAGGTCTTATTCAAACCACTAAAGGTAAGTGCTAATACAGTTTGTTAAAGTGAGTATACTCTAAATCCGAGCATATCTGCATCTACCTTGATCAGAAACATATTCAGGATATTTTTGTATTTGGCCAGTCATGGAAAGCAATTGGAAATGCTGCCATAATTTTTAAAGTCAGATGGCTTTCCTTTCTTCTTAAAGAATGAAACATCTTAGAAAAGAGAATTGAAGAAAGTTTGTACTTGATAGTGCATTTATTCAGGAATCTATAAGGCATATAAAGCATATGATAAAAGTATGAAGATTTTGCCTGCATGTAAAATAGCAGATTCTTCAATTTTTGTATACCATGCTTCTGAGCACACTATTCCTTATTGCAAGACAACCTCCACCAGTGTTATGTGGGTCCCGAGGTCCTGAAAATATAGACCAAAGTGATAGCACTTAAGGTGTTGAGAAGTGATAAATTCTGAATATATTTTAAAGGCACAGCCACAAGATTTTCTAACAGAAGGGATATGGGGTATGACGAAAAGAACTCAAGGGCAACTACAAGATTTTTATTCTAAGATCCTGGAATGATATAACTGACACCTACTGAAACAGGGCAAATCACAAATGAGACTTTGTAGACTTTGAAATGTTTGTTAGACTTTCATGTAAAGATGTAGAGGAAGCAGCTGAATACAGAAGCCTGGAATTTGAGAGGTCTAGATGTAGTGATAAAAGTATGAAAAATGTCAGCATATGAGTGATATTAAAGCCTTAAGAGTCTGTGAGGTTACCAAGGAAGTTAGTATAAATACTGAAAAACAGTGGACAAAGAAGTCTATCATTTTGTGCTCAGGAAAAATGAGAGACTTAGAAGTAGTCCATGAGACAGAGGGATAGTCGTGAGGCTGTAATGCCCTGGAAGCCAGGTGAAGGATGGGCATTAAAGAGAAGTAAATCATTCATGAATGAAACGTCAAATTGTGAACTGAGAATTCTCCATAGTACTTTGCCTCATGAAAGTTATTAATGCCTTGATGCAATTACATTTGAAAAACAGAAGAGGGGCACTTGGGTGGCTCAGTTGGTTAAGCCTTCAACTTTGGCTCAGGTCATGACCTCACAGTTCGTGAGTTCAAGCCCCATGTCAGCCTCTCTGCTGAGACCTCAGAACCTGGAGCTTGCTTCGGATTTTCTGTCTCCCTCTCTCTCTGCCCCCTCCCCCGCCTCCTTGTGCTCTCTCTCATAAATAAATAAATAAATAAATAAATAAATAAATAAATAAATAAATAAAAATGTAAAAAAAAACTTTAAGGGATGCCTGGGTGGCTCAGTTGGTTGGGCGTCAGACTTCGGCTCAGGTCATGATCTCTCAGTTCATCAGTAGGACCCCCGTGTTAGGCTCTGTGCTGACAGCTCAGAGCCTGGAGCCTACTTCGAATTCTGTGTCTCCCTCTTTCTCTGCCCCTCTCCCCACTCATGCTCTGTCTATCTCTATATCAAAAATAAATAAACATTTTTTAAACATTTTTTAACTTTAAAAATGTTTAAAAAATTAAAAACAGAAGAAAAACTTTGATAATTAAAATGCTATTTAATGGGATTTCATAAGCATGGTAGGCAGAATAATGATCCATCCACTCACCCAAGACACCCATTCCCTAATCCCCTGAATCTGTATGTTATCTAACATGGCAAATGGGAATTAAGGTTACTAATCCTTAACCTGACCTTAAAATAGAGAGGTTATCATGGACTATTCAGCTAGGCCTGATGTAATCAAAGTGTCCATAAAATGGGAAAGGGAGAAAATAGAGGAGGTTTAGTTATGTAGTAGACTCGACCCACCATTGATGGGTCTGAAGATAGAAGAAAGGGGTCATTAGTCAAGAAATACAGGTGGCTCAGTTGGTGGAGCATCCAACTCCTGATCTTGGCTCAGGTCATGATCTCACAGTTCATGGGTCCAAGCCCCACAGTTGGGCTTTGTGCTGACAGCGTGGAGCCTGCATCAGATTCTCTGTCTCCTTCTCTCTCTGCCCTTCCCCAGCTCACACTTTCCCTCTCTCTCAAAATTAAATAAACATTTTAAAAAATAGAAAAAAGAAAGAAAGAAATACAGGTGGCCTCCAGAAGCTGGAAAGGCAAAAAAAAATTTTTTTCTTAATTAAAAAAAAAAGATATTCTTAGAGCCCTTGAAAAAAGAACACAACCCTATCAACACCTTGATTTTAGTCCAGTGAAGATTCCTGTCAGACTTCTGACCTACAAAACTATAAAAACAATAGACTTACATTGTTCTAAGCCACTAAATTTGTGGCAATTTGTTAGAGTAGCAATAGAAAACCAATACAATAAGAAAGTTGGTAATTGTGTCATGGCTTTCCCTCAGTTCTCAGCCTTTAAGGCCTCAATGCTGTCACAAGTAAATGGCAAGAGTATTTTCGGTTGAGTGTAACCAATGCTAATCTTTCACAATCAACCTAAAAACAAATTTGCAAGCAACTGATGCATCATGACAATAAAGAGCTCAATAAGAATTATTGCTAAGTATCTCAAAGTTCTAAATGGATTATAACTGCAAATTCAGAGTAGAGATATGAGAGACAGAGAGAGAGAGAGAAGGAGAGAGAGAGAGAGCCATTAGTAATAGTTTTCTCATGTTCCTGGGACATAGGAAAACTTACGGAGTTGGGGCTGACAACAAAAATTTTGACCAGCAATATCCTTTAATGAAGTAAAAACCAAGCATATCCCAATGAGGGGCACCTGGATGGCTCAGTCTGTTGAGCATGCAATTCTTGATTTTGGCTCAGGTCATGATCCTAGGGCTATGGGATTGAGCCTTGTGTGGGGGCTCCACACTGAGCATGGAGCCTGCTTAGGATTCTTTCTCTGTCTGCCCCACCCCCTCTAAGATTAAAGTAAAGTAAAGGCAATCAATAAAATGAAAACATATCCCAATGAGAGACAGAGAAAACAGACAAATAATGGGGGAAGACTTGTAATGAGAACCAACCTGTGGAATGTGAAGGAGGAACAGTAAGAACCCCTGAAACAGAAGGAAGGTCAGACATAATGGCAAGTATAATAATCATCTCATGAGATGGTAGGCTCCTTTTGATTTTCCCTGTCTCCAAGAATATCATCATCCACCAGTTGCCCAAATCACAAATTCTGGCAATCAGCTTTAATTTCTCTTTCTTCCGTTATGTCTGATCAATCATCGATTCCAATCATCCTTTCTCCCTCTTCTCTCCATTCACTCAGCAACTTATATGAGTTGAACCACCTCTATTTCTTACCTGGTTTACACTATAGTATCCCAATTTCTGGTCTGGCCCCCAGGTTTCTCCTTTCCAGGTCATTCTTCAAACTTCTTCCAAAATGACCTTCTTAAAGTGCAAATAACAATATATCACTCAGTAAATCCTCTACTGGCTTCTGGAGCCTTTGTTTTGAAGTTCAGACTACCTACTTTGGATTACAGAGTAGTTCTTAATGATATCTCTTTTCTCCCCTTCCTCCAACCTGCTGCTCTCTTCCTAAATTATAACAAATTCCTTATAGTTGTTTGGATAAACCACAGTGTTTATAGTCACTGAACCTCGCACAGGTTTGCTTTTTCTCCCTGGAATATACTTCCATACCTGCAACCCACCCCCACTGGCCTTCATGCGTTGGATGCTTTGGCTAATCTGTGCATGCTTTGGATTTCAGCTAACAATTGCACTTTCCCAAGCAGCCATCCTTGATCGCTGCAATTAGGTCAAGTGACACTCTGTGGGCTCCCAAAAGATCTTAGAACCACATGCCGTATTGTAATAGTCTGTTCATTTCCCTGTCTTCACACTAAAATGTTAACTCCTCGAATGATGGGACTTTATTCTAACCAGAGTTAACTAATGCACCAAGCAAAATGCCTGACATATACTATGTTTTTAATAAATATTTTTCAAGGGACAAAAAATATATTACATATGTATGTAAAGAAAGAAGTACAGAATTCACTCTAATTGGTTTCATCCCTGATTTAATGCTGATATTGTTTACTAGAAAGAGGTAATCAAAATTTAGCCTAATTAGGAAGCCAGAGCTGTTAGAAATTTTGTAGTTACTTATCTGCACCCTAATGTCAAGGAAGCGCCCCGCACTTAAAGCTACCATTTTTGAAATAAGTCTCAGCAATAGTACCGGTAATCACAAGAGTTCCTACTGTGTCCTGGGTAAACAGTGCTAAGATGGTAGTAGTAGAACAAAGAGAACCTCATTATTGCTCTCCTCCTTTCTATTTTCCTTAAGGTTTAACTCACTGGATGCTGTGCCCTCACCAGCCAGTCTATTTCCTCATTTTAATCCTACCACTGCCCTGAGCTCAATCTAACTCACTGTTGGACACAAGATATTGACTATATAGCTGAATCTAACATATTCGGCTTCCAAATTCTTCAAAGGAGGCACAGATACCATGACTTTCTTTTGGCATATTAGTGCATACGCCAAAAGGAATAGCTTGATCTGGCTTCTGGTTAAATGTACTTAGTAAAGCCACAAAAACAGTTTTCCCCATTTCTCTAGCTACAAATTTTCATGACATTGGAATATTTGGAGGTTTAACAATTTGGTTGTAGAAAACATTTATAGAGGAACAAGATAATGAAATGGTTACTATTATAATGTGACTATTCCCTGAATGTTATCATTCTCTCCCATCACCAGTTAGGGTAGAAATTTTGCAGTTCTGCAATGTACATATTCTTAGATATTAGGCAACATTGTGAAGGGCCACAGTGGTGATCAATCTCCTTAAGTATTGTTTAGAATGACTTCTGTTTCACCAGCTCCAAAAAACCCCAGAATGTATTGTCTGTATGACTTCACACATTTTGTCACTAAGATGCATTTTTAGAAGTAGTTACTTATTGTTAGTGAAAATTAGTAATTCTTCTCCAGTCTTATATTACCCATTGTGGGTTTCACTTTTTTTGTGTAATTTTTAATCATGGAAACAGGAGAAGTTTTCAGTTCCTACCATCTGAAACAAAGCTACATGATATTCAGTAGTTTGTAACTCGATGACCCAAAGTTAAACAAAATAGACAAGTTTATAAACAGACAAGTTTATAGAAGAAATCTACCAATACTTTAAACAATTAGTCATGTAATAAAAAATGTATTGAATTAGTTTTTCTGTTCTTCATAATGAACTAGTCAACTTTTATGCAAAATATGTGAGACTATGAATTTCTCCGTGTCACTATATACATTTTAATCATCCTTTATATCACAGTTGACCATTCTTTTCTGACAAATTTGGTTCTAAGTTAATCAAAATTTTCAAAATTATGATATTTAGTCTTGTTTCATTAAGTTTTATTTTTAGTAAGGCAGAGTGGTTCCATGTAAAAGTGTCTCTTGAGAATTATCCTAAAAGTTTTCTTTCTGATTACTAAGTCATGTTAAGACTTTACTAGGCAGATTCACTGCTGGAACAGATCATTAATTGGAAAGCAAAACCTTAGGATGTCCACCTCTGACTCCAAGATATCACATATTGCTTTGATTCTGAATAATTAACTCGATACAGAAAAAGCACAGTAATAAGGATTACTTGACAACTAACTACCATGCCATGTCTGTGTTTCCATGGAGGTACAGTCATTTGATTCTCTTGCCTAACAATTACCAATTTAAAATCTGATCTGAGTATCTGTGTCTTTGGATTAGTTTTATGCATTTATATTTATTGTAATTATGGTTACATTTGGGTTTATTTCTTACAGACTATTTTACATTTCTATTTACCATATTTTCTGGTCCCCCCCTCATTTTCTATCTTCCATTGGATGGATAGACTATTCTTCTGCTGGTCTATGTCTATGCTTCTGGTGGTTATCACTAATTTATTTATAGCATATATTCATTTACTTTCTCCTATTATTTTTAAGCTTATTCATAAGCTAAATTGTCCCCTTTTAAAACATGATCTGCTAGCTCAGAGGCAAATTTGTATTAGTTAGACAACACTTCCTCAAAGGAAAAATCATTTTTAATTAGTCAGGAGGATATTCTAGAGCCTTCCAGGCAGCAGCCCCACTAGCTGTATGCCCACAGGTGCTACCGTCTGGGTATCTCAGGTGTCACAATGTGGCAGCTCCTATACTGCTGGCCTCACCCCCACTCCACCCATCAGCAAGAAAGGTAGTAATGTGAGGGCCTGAGTCAGGCCTTAATATCTGTCTAGATGTATCTAAATGATGCCTTCTTAGGTGTGATGCCATTGTGGAACACAAACCTGAAGTCCCTTATGCTACAGTGCTCCCTGAACAATCCAAATACTTTAACATCAACTTGCCTTCCCTGGCCTTTCACAGGCAGTGTGATCATCACATAAAAACACTTTAGTTCTGGATTGTTTGGGATATATTTTCATCCTTTGTTATTTAAACAGTGAAACTGACCAAGTTAGTTACTCATGCTAACTTGTCTTATTTTGAGGAAGCCTACATTTGCTTCTTTCCTTGTTTGAGTACTTTGTCTTACAGTAAGAATTGACAGACTTTTTAAATAAAGGACCAGATAGCAAATAGCTCTGGCTTGTGGATTATACAGACTCTGTTGCCACGACTCAACTCTGCCATCGTAGCTGGAAAGAAGCCACAGATACGATACACAGGAAAGAGCAGAACTGGGTTCCACTAAAACGTTATTTACAAAAGCCTGTGGTGGGCCAGTTTTGGTCTATGTCATGGACTTCTGACCCTTGTCCTAGAGTGTTTTCAAAAAGGATGATTATGCGGTAAGTCTTTTGAAGCACTGTATACGTGAGACTTTTCTCCATGAATTTAAATGATAATGCAGCTGGAAAAAATTCTAGATTCAAATATCTTTTTATTCAATATTCTAAAAATAGTGTTCCATTATCCAACATTGCAATTGCACAAACTGATAACAATGAAATTCTTGTTAGACTGAGGCAATCGGCTTTTAATCTCTGGAAGCTACTGGAATTTTTCTCTTAGACTTAGATGTTCCTACATTTTATCAAATATGCAGATGTATAAGTTATCATTTACCTATTTTTTTCCACACCGCATGAAATCCGTCAGTTCATTGCATGAACATCTTTCATTAGATTAAATAAATCTTACTCATTTTTCAGATATTTTTTCTATTTATTGCTTGTCTTGCTATCTGAAATCCCTTGTTTTCCATAATTCTTAAAATGTTGTCATATGGTCCATATCTTTATCTCTTTCAGATGCCTCTTGAGAAAGTTCTTGGACCTCCTCTTCTAGCTACCTAGAAGCTATTTATTTCCATTATACCCATCAGTTCTTTATTTAAGCTACATTTTTCATACTAAATATTTCCAGTGAATTGTCTCAATGACTAATCTTTTTTGTATGTCTAATTTCCCATCTGCATTAGTTATAGATATGAGTAACAGAAAATCTAATTCATAGTGTCTTAAACAAAGTAAACTGCTTACTTTCCTCAGACAGCAAGAGATTTAGAAGTGGTTGCTGGCAGTTCAAAGTGTTAGAGGAAAAGTCTCTTCTCCTCATATCTTTCCCTCACAGAGGGCACGTGGTGAATGTCTTCTAGCCATCTTGCAGCTGGTCGTAAGAAGAAGGAGGCCAAAAAGAAGGAAGAAGAAAAGAAGCAATACTCTTACCAGGCAAAGAGTTTCCCAGAAATCCTCAACAGACTTCTTATGTCTCATTATGTACCATTGTGTCACATATCCAACCGAAGTTCTACAAGGCCATCTTGATGGTACATTTGGATTTCCCACACTCTTAGAGTAGATGAAGGCAAGGCAAAAGCTGGTTGGCAAGAACATTGAATGAGCCAAACTTCACTATCTGCCACAATCCTCATTTCTCTGAGATTTTATTTGCTTATTCCAAATTCTTGGTTTGGTTCATGTATCTGTTTATCTAGTATACTTTTTAAAAACTTCATGGTGTTTTTAAATAATGTCAGACTTAAAATGTCTTATTTCCCCCCTGGAACTAAGTGGTGTTGGAGAGCTCAGCTACTAATGGATTCACAAGGAGGGTGTGAGCCCAGGAACTTTACTTAGTGGAGAAGGATAAGATACCCCTCAACATGGAAAACCTCTGATCTTAAGGACTATATTTCTGTCCTGGCACTGCTCCTTGGCAACAGTGGTTTCCCACTGTTAAACTTGTGTCATCTTAGAAAGGAGATGATTGGCAGGAATGTTCAGAGAGTGTCTGCATCTACTGTTTGCTTCTTTCCACCCCAGCTTGGTGTTATCCAACTCTCCATTGCTAATGCTGTCATTAGCAGCAAGCAAGCTAAAGACATGTTACATAGGTAACTCTCGGGAGTTGTTGAAAGCCAGCAACCTTCCAATCTTAGAGAAGGCTAGACAGACAGGGATGGGACAGGGAAAATTTTAAACCCACAAAGGTTGCTGTTCTTATCAAGCTTCTATTGAATAAATACTTGAATAAATGCTCATTAGATTGTGGCAAACTTTTAGCTAATATTTAGAGATCTGAAAAAGTTGATCTTGATCATTTTTTGCACCGTTCTTATTTATCAGGCAAACAAAGAGTTTGCTCTGGTTGTCTTTATTGAGGAATGCATTTTTGGAGATCTGTTTTTGGTCCAACTTTCTGGAAGTGCTTCTTACTACATCATTTTAAGTATAATTTCATATAAAAACAAATGTAGGTGTTACTGGGACAGAAATAATATATCATAACCTAGTCTTCTTCATGCCAAATATTATTAGCTTCATGATTTGAAAATAGTGAAACAAAATAAAGTGGTTTATCTTTATTCAGTAGTAGGCATAAAATGAAAACAAGAAAAACTACATGAATAAATACATAATATAGAGTATAACAGCCATTTTTGATTTTTGTTTTCTTAGAACCTTTCAATTTGCTTTTACTAGTGTGCAAGTCATTTTAGAATTACTCAGACTTTATTCAAACTTATTACATCTTTGAGGCAAAAACAAATTTCATACAAGGTTCCCCCACTATCTGAAAGTAGAGCATTTCTATGAAAATTTTCATAAGCTGAAGGCATAAGGCACAGAACGAATTACCATTAATCTATATGAAAAAATATTTGAGCATCCACAGACCCCAAAAATAAATTATCTTAGGATTTTCTGATAGGACACGTTTTGCTAAAGGCTGCAAAAAATAAATTGAGATAAAACACAGATGCTCACAGACACAGTTCAAAGTTATGACAGCTTGAAGCTGAGATACTGAGTGTAGTTCCTGGGGAAGGGGCTTGGTGGGGCCACTCTCCCTGCTCCAGGTGAGGGCTGCCTCTATAACCTGCTCGCTGCAAATACAACACTGAAGGCTATTTTTTCACTTTTCACCTTTCTTTGTAAAAGCAGAAATCCTTCTTGGATTTCTTTCAGTTAGTAAAAACAGGTACTAATGTAGGTCTTTCATAAAAGCAAAGTGGCATAATGCAAACTTTTGAAGAGCAGGGGGGTAGCTGAATTAGATTCTAAATACTTAATGGGCACCTAGGTGGCTCAGTCAGTTGAGCTTCCACTCTTGATTGCAGCTCAGGTCGTGATCTCACAGTTTGTAAGATCAAGCCCTGGGGGGGACTTTGCACTGAGCATGGAGGCTGCTTAGGATTCTCTCTCACTATCTCCCTCTACCCCTCCACCCCGTTCATTCTCTCTCTCCCTCTTTCAAAAAAAATTCTAAATATTTAATGTGGTAGACATGAAAAGCACTTTAAAAATTTTTTACCAACTGATGGTTGACAGAGGGCATGGGCTAGATGGGTGATGGGTATTAAGGAGGACACTTGTTATGATGAGCACTGGGTGTTGTATGTAAGTGATGAATCACTGAAATCTATATTCCACTGTATGTTAACTAACTAGAATTTAAATAAAAATTTGAAAATAAGATAAATAAACAAATAAAATTAGTGGAGTACAAACAAAAACATAAAACAAAAACTCTTTACCTTCATTCCTAAAAGTATGGAAGTTTTGGGATGCCTGGGTGGCTCAGTCAGTTAAACATCTGACTGTCAGCTCAGGTCGTGATCTCATGATTTGTTGAGCTTGAGCCCTGCATGGAGCTCTGTGCGGACAGTGCAGAGCCTGCTTGGGATTCTTTGCCCAAACCCCCTCTCTCTCTTTTTCGTTCTCTCTAAATAAATAAATAAACTTTTAAAAATTAAATTAAGTTAAATAAATAAATAAAAAGTATAAAAGTTTTCAAAACATTACATTCACTCTGCATCCAAAAATAACATATATCTTATTAGTACTTATTATACTTTTCTGACTCCAAGCTTATTAAATTATTAAAATATCTCATACACCTAAAAGTGAGCAAACTAAAATGCAGAA
Organism: Crocuta crocuta; assembly: GCF_008692635.1. Lineage (NCBI taxonomy): Eukaryota > Metazoa > Chordata > Mammalia > Carnivora > Hyaenidae > Crocuta > Crocuta crocuta. Next base: position 2,260,883 of record NW_027528804.1, read on the forward strand.
AAATCAGATCAGTTTGCATCTTTAAAACATGAAAGAGAAAAACTGAGGACAAAGCAAAGGAACAATATGCAACAATTTTAAAAAATAAGATTGAATGCTAAGTTAATGAGAAAGAAAAATCTCATTATAAGGGAAGAGGATGGGTATCAGCTTTAACTAGAAGGAAGAGAATAAGTTAAATAAGTAAATTCAGTTTCCCCTTCAGTTTGGCTCCTAACAGGGACACCCACACTTCCTACAGTTTTCAATGTGGCCTCTTTCCTACGATTATTAACTATGGAGAATCTGTTCTGCCACTCTTCTGTTCATTTTCTGGGTTAGTTACACTGATGTGTCTGTGTCTAGATGTATTGGTGGGTCAAAGTGACCTTAGCTTCTTCCTACTCTGCCATCTTCCCAGGGTCTACAAATTAGAAAATTCAAATGCACTATGCTGGCCAGCCATAACTAAGAGTCACAGAGAAACAATGAAGAGAAAATCTGTAGAACAGTGAAATGGTTTGTATTCTTGCATTCTTATAACACTGAGAAGGAAAGACCGGGACACAGGGAACCTAAACAAGCGAAGCTAATGATCTCAGGTAAGACTGCATTGCATGACTCTATTTTTAGGTACTTAACAATAGGAACCCCCCCCAACCTTACAGCGGCATTCTGAGAAAAACCACCAGCAAATGTAGCAAGCAGTAAATAAATGCTAAGTACTACATGCTGCCGTTAGCTCTTCTTTAGTGGAAAATCCAGGGAAGCGGAAGGATTTGTGCCCCAGGCATTGAATGCCATTACAAAGAAAAAGAATGTGCTTCATAGCTAAAGTGATCTTGAATCTTAGTTTTACAAAGATGATTTAAGCCTTTGTCTTTGCTTAATCATTAATAGTTCCTCTCTTCATTCCCAGATATGTTTCAGTTTGGACAATAAGCCATTAAGACAAAATATTCACTCACTCTACTTACATGTGACAACTTGAGCCTGTCATCTAAAGAGGAAGAAGCTAGAGGTGCCTCGGGGGCTCAGTTGGTTGAGTGTCTGACTTCAGCTCAGGTCAGAATCTCATGGTTTGTGGGTTTAAGCCCCGTGTCAGGCTCTGTGCTGAGAGCAAGGACTTGGAGCCTGCTTCAGAGTCTTTGCTTCCCTGCCTCTTTGCCCCTCCCCTGCTCATGCTCTGTCTCTCTCTGTCTCAAAAATAAATAATTTTTTTTTTAATTTTGATAAAAAAGAGTAAAGACAAAGAAGCTCTTTTTGGCCTTCTGGCCTCTCATTCTGACTGCCATCAGAATCAATGGCGTTAAGTCATGTCAGTTCACATTTTCAGTGTCATGTGTGGTCTAATCCAGACTGCTTGGGAGGAATTCCCAGATGCTCAGGGAGCCCAAAGGCACTTTGAGCAGGGATTCAGAAAAATCAGGAAGTTCACTGCTGAACTTGTGCTCCCTTCCTCGGCTCTCCCATCACCGTAAGGAGAGGAGTACCCCAGGGGCACGGAGGAGGAAGGAGGGGAAGACAACAGGAAGGCAATCAACCCGTTTTCTAAAACTGTAATGTAAACAGGGACTCATTTCATTCTAAAACAAAACACTGTTTTCGTGTTTCAGAATGTGGATTAAATGCTAATTGAATGATTTCTTGGTCCTGTCCAGTTCTCCCAGGGACCCATAAAATCTGTTCTTTCTCTCCTTGACCTACCTCTCCCCACATTCCCTTGTAAAAACTTAGGTATAAGTATGTAATTTTCAATAAATCACTTGAAGTTGTGCATACACAGAAAATTGATATACTGTCTCATCCCCATTGGCGCTGCTAGAGGCTTCTGTCAAAGATACTTTGATCTACTTTATGCTTCTTTCTTCTTTGGTGTTTGCCAGAAGGCAGCAAACAACAGTGCATCATCACAGTGCAGAATACCTCTAACTCTGCCAACACACCCAGTAATGAGGTGATCAATTGATAGGTCAATGAAACTGAACCTTGTATTTGAAATGTAAAAGGCACCTTGAAAACATGGAAACTTAAAGGACTCGAGATTCCTCTAAGATGAGCACAAGCACTTTTTCTTAGAAAACATACCACATGATTATCAATTTTAATTACAAAATAATAAATATTCGCATTTTTATAAATTCTCCAAATTTACAGTTGTCCTACTTACAATGTGAAAACTTGAGTGAGACATATTATAGTTTTATGGATAGCATAAGTCATTGCAGTTACTCACCAAAGTAACTGCGCACGTGAGTATGATTTCTTTGTGTGGAAGGAATGACATTCTCATTCCCTCTTCAAAAGAAAGACTTAAGGGAAATAATCAAAAGATCCATGTAATAGAGACCAATTATTTCTTAGAGCAATGAACTGATTGTAACCAATTTGGAAGAGAAACTAAAAATTCAAAGCTCCCTTGAAGCCAAAAGGCAGGAATAGACAAAGAAAAAAATGAATGAATGAATGAATGAACAGAGAAACATTAATTCTAATTCTAGAGCAAGGGGAAGAAGGTTCTCCTTATTTTTAGCACACCAGTATTATGAAGATCAATATTCTTGTCATTGCTTACAACAAGTAAAATCTTTAACCCTCAAGTTCTTTGAAATGAAATTAGTTCATCTTCTTTGTAAAATGGTCTTAAAGCAGCAAATACATGAATCCAATGAATTAATATAATCTTTTTTGGACCTGGGAGTCTACTTATTTTTCACAAAACATAATTCAATTTTTACAATGTGATAATGCACTGCTTTTAATGACACTATATTTGGTGTCTACTAGGCTGTGTATCTCCTACATGAGGAAAACCTAGACATTAGAAGTTATGATTTTAATAAATATCCAGTCCAATCTACTATCAAAGCCAAAAAAAAAAAAAAGAGTTGATAACACAAGTTTTGGGGCAAACTTGGAAAAGGCTGGGAAGATTAAATTATCCAATCAATCAAATTCTCTCCTATATATCACTTTTCTGTTCAAGAGTTTCTTTCCTAGGTTTCCTAGGAGTAAGACAGGTTGAAGAAAACCTAAATTCAGGATACAATTTTCTCTGTTAAAAGATAAAACTAAAAAGGGGGTCATATTTCACCTAAAGGAAGGCATTTGACGTCATTTCGGCAAATGTCTATAGTACATTTATCATGTATAAAACTCCAGGCAAGTGCATTATGAAGGGTAAAAATGTGGGCAATATATGACTCTGCTTCCCAGAAACCCTTGTGTGAGAGAAATACAGTTGTGTATAAGAACTCCATTGCACATAAAATGTTGACAAAATATTTCAAGTATAAAAAAGGGAGAAATTTTCTTCTGAAAATGCCTAGAAAAAGATTCTTGGAAGTGGTAGTATCCAAAGTGGATCTCACAGGATAAGCCAGCAGTCAAATATTAACACTGACATACAATTAAAACACAGCTCTGACAAGTATTGGTGTTTTCAAGCATAAGCTTCTGGAGGCACGATTTTTTTCCTAACACCTCATCCAATACTATACACAGATATGAACTTAAGAAGTTACTTTGAAGATAGTCATTTTCAATCATTTCCATCAAATAACCCAACTCCCTATTTTATACTTTCAAGTAGTAGGTAAAAGCAAATGGAAAATATTTTAGTGTATGAATCCTTAGGTTGAAATAATCTGGTATAATGATTAAATCCACAGGATTTGGGGTGAAAGCTGAGCTCACATCCTTTATATAACCTAACCATTTGACTTTGGAAAGATGACTAAATAATTTCTATGTCCCAGTTTTCCTTTGTATTAAAAAAATGGGATAGGATCTTCTTCATACCTTGTTGTAAATATAAAAGAAATAATATGTGTAATATCCACACCCCTACTTTACAGTTAAGGATTTTTTACATTTCCCCAAGCATATATATATATTATTACAATTTTTACACATTACCTGTGTTTGTGGTCTTATACTGGTTATATTTGTTACTTACCTTCCAGTTTAGGGTTTCCTAATATAAGGAAATTACACCTCTGACACTCTGTAGAAGGTTGTAAGAGGCATATCTGAAAGAAACGTCATGAGAAGGGGAGACCAAGAGCTGCTTCTAAAGGAGTTCATTTGTCTCTCTGGGCTCAGACCTGGTTTCCAGCGACATGGCTAAATGCACCAAAAAAGTTGGAGTTGTAGGTAAATACAGGACCCACTATGGTGTCTCCCTCAGAAAAATGGTGAAGAAAACCGAAATAAGCCAGCATGCAGAGTACATCTGCTCCTTCTGTGGCAAAACCAAAATGAAAAGATGAGCTGTGGGGGTCTGCTGTCACAGGAAAATCTGCCATCCGAAGCCTGAAGGAATTGAAAGGGCAGTAGAAGCTCCACCATTGGAAACATTGCTAGCCTATAATATGGGTTAATTTATACAACAAAAATGAGGAAAGAAAGAAAGAAAGAAAGAGGAAGGAAGGAGGGAAGGAAGGAAGGAAGGAAGGAAGGAAGGAAGGAAGGAAGGAAGGAAGGAAGGAAAGAGTTCATTTGGAGACAGAAGTAAAAACTAAAACAAAACCCAACATGGTGTGCAAAGAATGTAGTGGTGGCATCAACCTAATGAGGAAGCACAGAGAAGTGTTGGACCCTGTGTCATCAGTGATTTCATAGGAACCTGACAAGTCACACCTCTATAGAGTGATTCATAAGTTCCCACTCAAAACCAAGTCCTTAGCATGTGTCCTTTCCCACAGCCCCATACTCGTCCTGGTCCCCCTCGCCTTCAATTGCAAAAGCCTCAGGCTTTCTCCCTTAGAAAAAGTCACCAGGGGAATGAATATGCAAACTTGAGATGAGATGTACGGTCTACCCAAGTTTGAATATCTTAACTATTACAAACTTTCCTTGGCTAGCCAATATCTCCCCTTCTTTTGTTTGCTTTAGGCAGAGCCTCTGTGACAGTTTCTTTTTCCCCCAAGGACATGTTGCAGCTGAAGGGAGGTGGGAGGAGGTGAAGAGACCACAAGATAACTGGTTGATACCTCCGAAGATAAACTTCTGTTTGGGAAGATAAATTTGTTTTTCTTTGCTTTTCTTGGTATCTCCAGGTAACACTCTGAGTCTGAGTATTTACAGTGGAACATAGGTTATTGGGGTGATGAAAGGGAGAGTTATCCCGGATTGGTAGCTGTGCTCCAGAGTCCATAGTCTCTTCTTCTTCCTAGGCACACAGACTAGATCGGCCACAACCTTCCAATTAGGTGAAGCCACTGAATATGAATGCCTGTGATCCAAGTCTGGTCCATAAAAAGCAGCTAGGCCTCTCCTCTTCTGGCTTACTGAAATGGAGACACCCTCAAGATGAACTTGGAAGCAACTCCTTGAAGAAGGTAGGATTTCTATTAGGCTCAAGCCTAAGGATAAGTGGAGAACAGAATCTGTGACCTATTGACCTTCTAAGGCCTATTACACGAGTCAGGAATATTCTTTTATTGTGCTCAAGCCATTACTCATTTGAGAGTGTATTTGTGATAGTAGTTCACCTACCCTAAGTACAGAAAAGGACTAAAGTAAGGAAGCATATTGCAGTGTGTATGAACTTCACACTGTATAAAGCATTGTTGGTTTGCTTTGGTTTTGTTTTAAGTCCTTTAATACCCATTTCATCTTTATGGCTTTCTGCACTTTCAGAAACTGAGGACCAGAGACCCAATATTATGAAAAAAGATGCTCCTGTATCACTCAAGAAATTCTAGGAGTTCCTGGGGGGCTCAGTCGGTTAAGCGTCTGACTTCAGCTCAAGTCATGATCTCACGGTTAGCAGGTTTGAGCCCCGTGTCGGGCTCTGTGCTGACAGCTAGCTCAGAGCCTGGAGCCTGCTTCAGATTCTGTGTCTCCCATCTCTCTGACCCTCCCCTGCTCACGCTGTCTCCATCTCTCTCTCAAAAATCAATCAATCAATCAATCAATAATTTTTTTAAAGTGAAAAAACTTTAAAGAAAAAGAAATTCCAAGAGTTTGGGGAACTTTTGAGCCAGGAACCTTGGATGACTTGGTCATCTAAATGACAAATAGATATTTTTTATAAATCACAATATTGTGCTACCATCTGAATTACTCTGAGAAAGATATGCATGTGACTTTAACTTGAGAAAACTTTCAAGGAGGAAAAACTGCTGCAAGGGAAAAAAAACCCATTGAGGTTTGGATAAGGGCAGAAATGGAGGACAGAATGGAGAGCAAGGGGACCCATGTTCAACACTCCAGGCTGAGCTCCCAACAGCACCATTAGGATTTCTTCCCAGTTGCAGAGGAACTGACATCCAAGTCTTCTATTCTCCTCCAATGTAGCTCTGGGCTATGCCTTAGCAGAAAAAAGAAAAAGTGCACAAACAAGAGTTCAGGAATCTAGTTCTATCTTAATTTTTTAATGTTTATTTATCTTTGAGAGAGAGCACGAGCAGAGTGAGAGGAAGATGGAGAATCCAAAGCAAGCTCCAGGCTCCAAGCTGTCAACACAGAGCCCGACACTGGGCTGGAACCCACAAACTGTGAGATCATGACCTGAGCCAAAGTCGGACGCTTAACCTACTGAGCCACCCAGGCACCCCTGGTTCCATTTTAAACACTTACTATTTGTATGACCTTAAACAAATCCATCTGTGCCTCTGTGCTCTTTTTTTTTTTTTAATATTTTTTATTTTTTTCTAAGAGAGAGAGAGAGACAGCGTGAGCAGGGGAGGGTCAGAGAGAGAGGGAGTCACAGACTGAAACAGGCTCCAGGCTCTGAGCTGGCAGTCAGCACAGAGCCCGACGCGGGGCTCGAACCCACGAACCATGAGATCATGACCTAAGCGAAAGTCGGACGCTTAACCGACTAAGCCACCCAGGCGCCCCTCTCTGTGCTCTTTGTAATACTGGCGTAGTATGGCCAAGACTGCCTGTCTTATAGGATCAAATGGGTCAGTGAACACAAAACCCCTTGAAATACAGAAAGAGCAATTCACATGTAAGTCATTATTGCCATCCTCACTATCTCTCCTGTTATTTGCAAAGGCAGAGGAGGGAACTGATGCATCGATGACTTCTATTATCTTCAGAGTCATATAGCTGTCTGTGAAAGATAAGCTTTCTCTTAGCCTTACCTAGATTTAGGGTTGCACAGTGGGCACAGGGCATCAGCTATAGTCATGCAGTTCACTTGTAGTCAGATGGCCTTTGGGGACAATTGGAAGACTTCCTGGATGAACACATATCTCTTCACTGATTGGTTTTACCACCTGTTTCCATGGCAACTGTAGATCCATTTCACACCCACTTTCTGTTCCCATTCACGGTAACATCTCTTTAACAGCAAGAGACAGAAAGTTTAATAAAGTAGAAGCATTTTAATAAATGGAGATATAATTTACATAGAAGCTTTTGGCATTTTGGGAGTCCCCAGAGATCTCTGTATGTTACAGTAGACTCACAGTTCTTTTATCTAAGGAGAATGGAGGAAAGCAGATGCTTTTTATAAAATTCTTTATAAGAATGTTGAGACAACACTTCCTCACAAATCCTCCACCATGTTTTATAAACAGAGATCACCAGCCAGCATTTAGTTCTCCTTATTCTCCCCAAAAAACAAAATGCGTATTCCGAGCGCTCATTTGTCACACACACACGTCTTCATGACTCTCTCATGCTTTCTTCCCAACTTAGCATCACCCAATACCTGCTCATGGGTGGTGGGAGCCCAGGGGTGGGATAGGGTAACAGCCACTCAAGACTGGTCTATCAGGGTTCTGAGCAAGTTCACAACAATTCTATAAGGTAGTAGTTTTTCCCCAATTTTCCACTTAAGGTTATTGAGGCTCCAAATATCTGATTTACAGTGTTATGAAGTGTATAGTGACAGAGCCAGAATCCAAGCATACACACAAGTGTGTCTTGAATACATGGACTTGATCATACTTTGGTGGCAATACTCTCCAAATAGCATAATCGTCACAACCTTGAACATTGATAAATGACTGTTTCTCAGTTTGGGTTCCTTCCAGAAATCAGAACCTGAGACAAAGACTTGGCTGTACATAGTTTATTTAGGAACTGATCCCAGGAAGCAGGAGCAAATAAGTGGAGAGAGGAGACAGGAGATAGGAAAATTACTGTAAGTTGTCTTTTTGAGGTCACAGATGGATTCCTCAAGGATGGATTCTTGTCTCTACCAGAACGTTCAAGAAGCATATAAAATGCCTTGTAGAATTACCCAGCTGTCAATGGAGGCTGAGGCATTTATGCACTAATCTCCTACTTCCCCTCCCATTGTCTGAGAGTTGTCCCTATACACATTAACTGTCCTGCAATTTCTGGACACTTTTGTGCAAAACATAAGAAGCCCCTAGAGTCAGAGAAGACCCTAGGATAAAGCATAGAAAGACCCATAACTGGGCTCCAGGTAGGGGTTGGCTGGGTTGAGTTGTCCACCACAGCTACCACTGAAATCAGAGCTGAATCCAGAGGCTGTGGTCCAGGCACCAGGGTGTCAGCTATACCATGAGTTTAGGATATTTCACAACTTGCTGAAATAACTATTGATTTAGCCTTGTGACTTACACATTTACATCTAACTTGAACATGACCTTGATTACAGGTATAGAGCAGCACTATCCCAATACACACAATGGATTTAGCAGTAGCTTCTCTGGAGCAGTGATCATAGTCTGAGTGTGGGCTCTGTGTCCCTTGTTATTCTCCTGATTTCCTCACTAGAAAGTCTGCATGTACAAGTCCCTTAAACTCTGTGTGTTTCAGCTTCCTCACCTATAAAATGGACATAATAAAATTCACCTCATAGTTTGAGGTAGAGTTAAATGAAATAATGCATGTTAAGTACTTAGAAGGGTGCTTGGATATAGTAAGCACTCAAAGGGGTGGATAGAATTTTGTCAAATAATTTGCAATTATGAACATAACCATTTCCTTCTCTCGTAGCAGGAGGTAAGTGCTTAAAAGCACTCCATGTCTTCCCACTCATGATTATAATATGCTAACCAAAAGCTTAAAACAAAATAACTACAAGCCCAGAAACCAAACACCATGATGACAGGAAATTTCACCACCCCAAACCCAACATTTTCTTGGCACTTTGTCTCAGAATAATGAAAAGTGTTCTGTGGTGTTCCTCTCTCACACAAGCTACAGCTAAAGGAAAAGATTTCAAAGGCTCATATTTCCACTTGGTAAAAATCTTTTACTCTGATGAAATAACAGCTGGTTGGAAAGGGGGAAGAAACAACCCACACAGGAGCTGAGTAGCTTCTGGTCTCCACGGTAACAGTATGTCATACCCTGACCCCTTTCATCACCTGATTCCCATAGGATAAAGAAAGAGCAAGGAGACAAAAACCCTAAGACCAAAATATGTAGTCATCTGGGGAGTAGATGATGATAAGTCAGCAAACACGGGCAGGAGGTGATTCTAACCACCTACAGCTATGTGACATTTCCTCAGAATTATTTCTTCAGCAAAGGTGATAGGTTAGTATTGATCAAGCAGAGCTTAGTTGAAATTACTCACCGCTTTCCCCTTATACGCCACAGCACATATGTAAGATGGCACCCTGGGGATAGGGGACAGTTTGCAGACAAGCCACCATTCATAGCAAGATAATTGGTCTCCACAGGTATGAAATTTATGATATTTTTTTTCTAGCCATGAATCCTTGCTTGATTTCTAAGAAAGATACTAAACATCTTTTGAATGATCGGAGCTGCATATCTCAAAGCCAAGTTCAGGAGCTCCTACATCAGAATCCCTTGGGGCATCGTGCAGACTCCCAGGGCCAATTGTCAGAGATTCTAGAAGAGCAAGTCTGGAGCGAAGCCAGGGAAGTTGTATTGAACCAGCAGCACCAGGGGGTTCCTATGCCCCCTACAGTCTGAAACCACTCAGAGCTGGAGAATTGCTCAAAACTCCAGCGTGAGCTAACTTTCCTCTACTCTGCTATCTGTGTTGGCATTCAAAAGATCATTTGTAAATGTGACAAATTCCACTTTTCTACAGATGACCTACAGAGATAATCCATTTTTGAGACAAAAAATATGGGGAAGCATTCAAAACCACTGAAGTGGAAGGGAACAAAAATCTATTTTGGAAAAAGAGCTATAAATTAACAATGAAAAGTATAATCTTTGGCTTGACTTATTTCATTTAATTCCCTATATTGGCTCACCAGTTATAATAACGTCCATCTAATCAATGTAAAGAATACCTTTTACTTTTATAGGATAGAATTCCTATGTTAAAGAACAGAAACCTGATGCTATACAACACTAACTTAGTTCGTATCTCTTAAATAATTGTACAGGTCACATTTAGATGCCCATCTAATTTTATTCATACATTCACATATTCAAATATCTACTAAGTACCTAGTTAGTGCCAGGCACTGCTCTTTGTGTTGGATTTAAAGAAGTCAAAACCCCTACTATGACAGAGTTTACATTTTAGGAGGGAGAAAGACAATAAACAATTAAGTAAAATAGCTACCAGATCAAGTGGCAGAAAGTGCTATGGAAAAATATAAGGCAAGGAATAAGATGGTTGCATTTTTTTTTGTTTTTTGGCATTTCGTTTTGTTTTTAGAGAAAGAGAGCACAAGCAGGGGAGACACAATGAGAGAAAGAGACAGAGAGAAAGAGAGAGAGAATCTTAAACAGGCTCCACCCTCAGTGCTGAGCCCAACACTAGGCTCCATCCTCTGACCGTGGAATCATGACCTGAGCCAAAATCAGTTAACCAACTGAGCCACCCAGGCACCCCAAGGTGGCTGCAGTTTTAATAACTGATAGAGAAGACCTTTAAAAAAAATGACATTTATATAAAAATCTGAACATGATGAGGGAGCAACCCTTATAAATATTGGGGAAAAGAATGGTCAAAGTAGGGGAAACACCAACTGCAAAAACCGGAGGCAGAAACATAGTTGGCCTGTCAGAGGAACATCTGAGGCCACTGTGCCAGAAGGAAGTGAACTCGGAAGAAAATAGATGAGGTGATGCATAATAATTACAGCATGGGAGGCACATAACATGACTTTTGACTTTTATTCCAAATGAGATGGGAAGAAAGTATAAGAAAATTTTGCACAAAGAAATTACTTTAACTGACTTACATTTAAAAAGACCATTCTGGGGGTGCCTGAGTGGCTCAGTCAGTTGAGCCTGCGACTTCAGCTCAGGTCATGATCTCACGGTTCATGAGTTCAAGCCCCACATCACGCTCTCAGCTGTCAGCACAGAGCCCACTTCAGATCCTCTGTCCCCCTGTCTCTCTCTGCCTCTCTCCTGTTTGCATACACTCTCACTTTCTCTCTCAAAAATGAATGAACATTAAAAAAATTTTATTAATAAATAAAAGGATCATTATGACATCTGAATTGATAATAGACTACCGGAGACACAAGAACAGAAAAAGGGAGACCAGATAGAAGGTATTCCAGTACTTCACTGCGAAACAATGTTGGAAAAGATTAGACTGGCAGTTGTGGTGGTCGTGAAAAATGGTAAGATTCTACAAAAAATTTAAAGTCTGAGCCAAAAGAATGTGTGGAAGAATTAGATGTGGGATCAAGATAGAGAAGGGTCATGGCCTTTTATTCAAGAAATTAGAAAGATGGATGCAGAGGAGTAGGAGAATCAAGTCTGGGGACATATTTATATTAAATCATCTCTTAGATGCCCAGGTAGCAGTGTCCAATAGAGACAGTTGGGTCTATGAGTCTGAAATCCAAGAGAGATATCATGCCTGGAGGCAAAATTTTGTGAGTCAGCAGTCTGGGTGATGTTTCCTAGGGAGTGAGTGTAAATAAAAAAGAGAAGCTGGGGGGGCCTGGACCCTCAGTGGATTGAGCATCCAACCTCGGCTCAGGTCATCGTCATCATCATACAGTTCATGGGTTCGGGCCCACGTCGGGCTCTGTGCTGACAGCTCAGAGCCTGGATCCTGCTTCAGAGTCTGTGTCTCCCTCTCTCTCTACCCCTCCCCCTCTCACACGCTTTCTTTCTCTGTCTCTCAAAAATGAATAAATGTTAAAAAAAAAAAAAAAGAAAGAAAGAAAAGAAAAGCTCAATGTCTAAGTACTGGAGTACTTCAACATTTAAAGACCAGGGATCTAAATAAGAATCATCAGAGAGACTGAGGAGTGGTCAGGTAGGTAACTGGAAAAGACAGGAAAGTGGAGTGTCCTTGAAGTCAAGTGATGAGCACATCTCAAAGAGCGAGAGTGAACGAGATGAGAAATGCTTCAAAGTCAGTAGTAGCATGAGGGCTGGAAATTGACAATTTTATTTAGCAATGTGGAGGTGAAGGATGGTCTTCACAAGGGCAGTTAGATGTACTGGTGGGATCAAAATCCTGATTTTATTGAATTGCAGAGAGAATAGAAGAAGAATTGGAGAGAATCAGGATAAAAATTTCATTTCAAAACCATAGCTCTAAATTGGAGGTGAGAAATGGGATGATAATGGAAAGAAATGAGAGGTCATCAGAAGTGACTTTTGTTTCCTTTCTTTCTTTTCTTTTTTACTTTTTTTAATATGAGCAAATTTATAGTCAGGGCACCTGGGTGGCTCAGTTGGTTCAGTGGCCAACTCTTGGTTTCAGCTCAGGTCAGGATCTTGAGGTTTGTGTGTTCAAGCCCCACATCAGGCTCTGCACTGACAGAGTGGGGCCTGCTTGGGATTTTCTCTCTCTCTCTCTTCCCCTCCCCTGCTTCTGGTCTCTCTCTCTCTCAATATAAATAAATAAACTTTTTAAAGGCATATTTACAGTCTAAGAATATTCAGGTAGGAAGGACCAATCTGATTACAAAGAACAGGAGGGAAGAATTCCTGAGCAGTCTCTGAATAGAAAAAGGAGGCATTAGAATTTTTTTCTTTTGTGATATCTGTCACATAAGAAGAGAAAGAAGATGCATACAGCTGTATAGAATTGATTGCGGCACCTTATGGAAGTTCTCTGCTGTTTGCTTTTTTCTCAGGAAAATAGAAAGCAAGCTCATCTAGAAGAAGAAGGAAGAGAAAGGGTTTAGGAGGTTTGAGAAGAGACACAAGGCTGAGAACTATGTTGTGGTCTAGAAGATGGGGGTGGGGTGGGGTGGTGTACTTGAGCATCGTGATGTGGCTGCCAGCAGCACAAGGGGGCATCTTGATGATTGTAAGGTGAGACTAGTCAGCCACTGTGGCCTAAATATCCAGGGTAAGTAGAAGTTTAAGACTCAAATTAAAAAGTCTGAATTAGCCATCATGAAAAGCTTTCCAACTCACTTAAGAAATTTCTCCATTGAATCTTGACATAAGTCAGTTTGAGTATTTCTCACTCTTTCTTAGAAGTGCTGAGTCATGATTATTACCTGTGCCTGCTAGATATGAATTTTGGAGAGTTAATTGCTGAATATATTGGTATTTCCCTTTATAAGATAGTAAGGTATATTTTTTTAAATACCTCACTTTTTCCAATGTCTTCCTTTATTCTATGGTATAAAAGTCTCTTATGGCATGAATTAAGCTGACATACTTTCTAAGTTTATTCCTACCAGTGCTATGCTAAATGCAACTCAGAGGAAATCATTCTCAATCTTGAACTTTTGTGATTGTAAGGGCCAAGGGCAGAATGCTCCAAGATGGTCCACTTTGGCCATCTTGATTTTTTTTTTTCATTTTTGAAGAGAGAGAAAGTGAGAGGGTGGGGGAAGAGGGGGCGGGAGAATCTTAAGCAGGCTCCCCATGCAGAGCCTGACATAGGGTTCAATCACACAATCTTCAAATCATGACCTGATCCAAAATCAGCAGAGCCCAACACAGGGCTCGAACTCACAAACTATGAGATCATGACATGAGTGGAAGTTGGATGCTTAATTGACTGAGCCCCCCCCAGGGTGTCCCCATATTGATTATTTTAAATAAAAGTTACTTAAGAGACAGCCTGTGCAAGGACACTCAGACCCTCCTTTGTCCTCTTGAAAGCAGGAAACAAATCCATGTGATAGGTACCCTCCCTGTACCAGAGGAAAGGAGACATCCTAATCCCCAGAGATGGGAAATTTAGAGCCAAGAAGGGTATATAAACAACTTTTGTTACTTTTTACTAGTGTAATACCTCAGCCTGAATTTTGTTTACAATTCCTTACTAATTGAAGCTTCCAGCATTGTTTCTTTTGTCCCGTCAATTCCTCACAGATTTATTATCTCTGTCTTCGTCTCCTTTGTCTACAAAGTATTAAAAACTGCCTGGCTTGATCAATTCATTATTCAATGTCATTATTGGGCCTCTGTGTGCACTTAATAAAACTTTGAGTTTTTCTCCTGTTAATCTTTTATATGTCAATTTAATTCTTTGTCCAGCTGGAAAACCTTGAGGGTTGAGGAAGAATTTTTCCTTCCCTTCAAGGTCTCAGATATTTATACCAAAGAATGATACAAAATTTCTTGAAGCTGAATTAATTTTAGTTCCAGACCATATGGCATATTATATATAATTTACTAATGGCAAGAGAAATAAAACTCAAATTAACCAAGAAAGGATTTTACAGCTCAAAAAGTCAGGATGTTTTATATGAATCACAGGAATTCCAACAGTCAGTTCTGCTTCTGAGTTCTTCACAAATCATGAGTTTTCATTCATTGCTACTAATTAACACTCTGCTTCACATCTTGCTGTATTTCCCATTCATCCATTGGTTTCTGGGCAGTGACTCAAGTAAGCTGTGAGGGAGAGGTATAGCTGGCATTTAGGGGAAAAAACCTAGACTTATAGCTGCATTGTGATTTCATAGACACCACGTGCCTTCACCAAGAATGACTGATTCTTCTGCATCTTATAGTATACATTATATGCCTGTTACCATTTTTTTAAGTTTAGGGGTGCCTGGGTGGCTAAGTCATCCAACTTCTGCTCATGTCATGGTCTCACAGTTTGTGAGTTCCAGCCCTGTGTCAGGCTCTGTACTGACAGCTCAGAGCCTAGAGCCTGCATCAGATTCTGTGTCCCTCTCTCTCTTCCTCTTCCCGGCTTGCACTCCTGTCTCTCTCTCTCTCTCTCAAAAATAAATAAACATTAAAAGACTTTTTTTTAATTTAGTTAGTAAGAAGGGAAGAAACAATATATCAAATTCCACTTTATGAGACATATACATATTTTTTTTTCATTTTAAGATTTTCATTTTCATAAGCATCTGAGTCTTTGGTCCCTATACCTTTGGCTCTATACCTAAGAGTAGAACTGCTGGATCTTACGGTGAATCTATATTTAACTTGTTGAAGAATATTAAACTATTTTCCACAGAGGCTGCAGCATTTTACAGTCCCACCAGCAATGTATGAGTTCCAATTTCTCAAGAAGATCTTCAAACTTATTTTCCATTTTTAGAGATTATATTCATTCTTGTGAGTGTGAAATGGTACTGCATGGTAATTTTGATTTGCATTTCCTTGATAAATAATAAATAATCTTATCTTATAGTCCATTTGTATGTCTTCATTGGACTTAAACAACATTCAAGTCCTTTGTCCATTTTTTAATTGGGTTTTTTATTGTTGTTGAGTTGTAGATTTCTTTATATAGTTGCAATATTAATCCATTATCAAATATTTTGTGAATATTTTCTCCCATTCTGTGGGCTCTCTTTTCACTTTCTTTTTTTTTAATGTTTATTTATTTACTTTGAGAGAGAGAAAGAGAGAGTGGAGGAGGGGCAGAGAGAGAGGGAGAGAAAGAATCCCAAACAGGCTTCTTGCTGTCAGCACAGAGCCCAATGTAGGGCTTAATCTCATGACCCTGAGGTCATCCTGAGCCAAAATCAAGAGTAGGATGCTTAACTGACTGACCCACTAAGACACCCTTTTTCACGTTCTTGATAGCATAATTTGCATAAAAGTTTTTAATCCTGATGATGTCCAATTTATGATTTTTTTTCTTTTAATGCCTATGTCTCGGGTATTATAATCAATAAATCTCAGGCAAATCCAAAAAAGAGGGGGAGGAGTTAGTTTCAATATATAAAATTGGGGTGAATACAGTTCAGCCCATAACACTATCCTTCATCTCAGATAATCCAACTACCAAACAAACAAACAATGTAAAGATGAAGGGAATGAAATGCTCTCATCATCACAGCCCAAAGAAATAGAGAAGTTTGTGTGTGTACAATAGCTTCCTATTCCTGCAACAAACTGTACATTTTTCCTTTCTCTGCTTCATTTCTTAGATCTAGAAATTTTAGGTAGTGATTCTAAAAATACACCCACATTAATCAAACATCACCACAATAGAACATTATATATTGAGTCATATGTTTTTAAAATATTTGACTTGTCTGTAAACAATGAGTTTGGTAAGCAAATTAATAATGTGAAGAAGAATTAGAGTACTTTGAACTGAGAAGAATTTTAAAATATATAGGAGGAAAAAATTTTACCAGAATTGATAACATTAACTTGCCAAAAACATCTTTGGCAAAATCATAGCTTGTCTACCCAGCAGCCATTCACTCTCCTCTGTGCAAACAGAAACCAAACTGTGTCTATCCTTCTCCAAGAAGCCTTTGGCTACAGGGAAAGTTGAGCTCTCTAGACCCTGGGGATGAATCATGATTGACCTAAAAGCCAAACACAGTAATTCTACTCCGCATTACAGTGATTGGCCTAAATGTAAGTCAACGAACCTAAAGGGAAGTCTCAGAGATCTGGAAAAAGGAATGCAAGAAAGGGCCACTTTCATTCAAATACTGTGAAATGAGGTCATGATTCTTAGAACTTCCGGACCCATCTTGTCCTCCAGAGTTAATTTCCTTTTTCCCCCCTCTGAGACTGTGCACAAGATAAGAGAACAACGTCTCTGAAATCAGAGACTACTGTCCCCAAAACAGAAATTAATCTTTTAAAGAAATTAATTTTAAAGAA
Organism: Crocuta crocuta; assembly: GCF_008692635.1. Classification (NCBI taxonomy): domain Eukaryota; kingdom Metazoa; phylum Chordata; class Mammalia; order Carnivora; family Hyaenidae; genus Crocuta; species Crocuta crocuta. The sequence continues at coordinate 2,277,758 of NW_027528804.1, forward strand.
CTACTAATTGTTAAATGAATGAGAGCTAAAAAGACATCAGAGCTACATGTATATACTAGTTCTCTGTATCCTCCACTCCACCTTCAGTTACTAGACTTAACTATTTATTATCCTTTACTGGACAACTTGATTTTTACCTACTCCTAAGTGTTTCAGAGTGAATAATAGCTACTATATGCCCAATTCATTATCTAGATTTATATTTATAAATATAAATATAAATTTTAATTTACCAGTGTTTCAAAATTCTTCATGCACCTCCTGTAGTAGCTTTACATGACCCTACCTGTCTATCTGTGATCTGGCATTATTTCACAATAGGCCATTTCCCCTGCATCTTGCATTCAGTAAATAAAGCTATGGTTCTTCATAACTCCTATGAAAGATAAATTTACCCATCATTCTGTTTTCAAGGAGCTGGGAACAAAAGATGTTACAAAGCAGGTCAGAAAAAAAATTGATCATGTTGACTGTGCTCTGTAACCCAGTAATCATACAAACCAAAGTGGCAAGATGATCACAGACCTTTGGTGACAGGACTCATTATCTTAAAGAGCAATTTAGCAGGAAAGAACAGTTCATCTTGTTCAGTGAATGGAAAATGTCGGAGCTTAATAGTTATCATTTTTATAACATCTGTGGCCTGGCATACAGAAAAAAATATCGTGAAGTTTGAATCCAGGTGATAATTTATGTCTGGTAGAGACATTATTAAGTAAGCACTTAAGATTTTAATTTGAATAAGTTAACACTCTCCTCATGGACTAATGCTGTTTTTATTCGCTTTTGAGGGAATGTGGTAAGGAGGTGGAGAATAGTGGGGAAGTGAGAGGACGTTTCTCGGTCACCAGGTGACAAATACTCCTACTTCTTGCACTGATTTTAAAAAGCTCTTAGAGTCAGATGGCCTCTTAGAGCAAAGGAACTTACCTTTAAAATATGGAAGATTCTTCTTCTTGGATGAAACAAAATTTTCTTGGTTGTAGACTTAGAAGCAGCTGGAACACCCATTCTTTGCGGTAGCTAGAGTAATGACTTCCGTCCTCCAAATCTTCGTGGAAACCCTTGAGCCAGTAGAACAGATAGGCAGATGGAAATGCTCAGAATCAGCAGTAATGGAACAAGAAATGGTTAAATGTTCCACATGCCAGTTCAGTGGCTTTAGTGTCATTACACCAAATGTTCTCATCTTCAACTTTTGTAAAAACAGCACTGATACTTTAGAGCAAGATTCAGAATAGAAATTAGCATGAAGGAAATAAGAGAGTCAGTACGGCATGCAAGATAATAGTACAAATTCTAGGGTTAGATGCCTCTGAGTACAAAACCCATTCCTGACTGTGTCAGCTGGAGAAGCCACTTAACTTCTCCAAGCCTCCACATCCCCATGATATTAGAGCATATAAGCATTCCTGTTTCATACCATTGATTTACACATTACATGAGATTATGTACATGAGGCATTTCCAGAGTGGCTGTGGTTGCTAAGCACCCAAGAAATAGTACTGATTATTTTGCTATTACTAATAATGATCTATATGCCTGTCTCACAAATAGGCACTATTAATGTTTTAGCATGTAGTCTTTCATTTTGTTTTGTGTGTATGCTTCACATATTTTTTATCCAATAATGGGATCATACTATGCATAATGTCCATAGCTTGCTTTTTAAAAACGGTCTTTCCATGTCAGTGAAGTTCCACAATGCAATTTCTAGTGGCTGCCTAATAATCTCTTTTATAGCTCTACAATAATTTATTTCACTGCTCTTCTTACTGCTGAGCCTGTAAGATGCACCCAAATTTTCACTATGATAAACAGTGCCATGATGAATAACCCTGCACATAAATACTTCGATATAATCTTCATTGGATTAAATTCTTAGAAGGTAAATCACCAGGTCAAACAAAGTGAATGTGTACTTTATTAAGTTTTTGACACATTTTGACAAATTTTCTTCTTGATAAGACTCCCACTGAGAAAATGTGAAATTCTCTTTTTCTGACTACACACAACACTGGATATTGTAATTTCACCTTCAAAGAGAAAAAGCACTGCCAATATGATAGCAGTGAGAAAGTGTTTTGTAGCTGTCACTATAAAATAAAAGTGTTTTAATGGCTAATGGAAATCTCCTAATTGCTATTTTCCAGTTGAAGTTTATTCTCAAGAAGGAATCGACAACCTATGGCCCACAGACCAAATCTCACCCACTGTCTATTTTTGTACATCCACAAGCTAAGAAATGTTTTTACAGATGAAGATTTGCAATTGATTTGATGATAGGAAATGCTAACTTAAACTCCAATTAAGCAAAATGTTATTTTCAAAAATTCAATTCTTCCCATTAGCCAACCTGTATTACAAAAACTTGTGCCCAATAATCATTATTAGTATTTTTTGAACGTTTTCAAAAACTTCTGTGGAGATCCATTTGCTTTCATGTTATATAATTACCTACATAATATTTTTAATGATGCACCCTGGCCCACTAAGCATAAAATCCTTACTATCTGGTTGCCCATAGAAAAAAAATTGCTAACCCCTTTTCTAGAGTCCCAATTATAAGTATGAAAGTTTAAACATATTTTTAAGTCTTCCACTTAATATATTAGACTGACACATCTATCAAGGATATGACGTCAAACCTGGAGCTGTTAATTTTCCCAGAGATAATCTTGGGAGAAAAAATTTAGGGCAAGAAAAAACCAACAAGTCCCTTAACAAGACACTTAATCATTTTTATTGCCTCTTCTTTCATATCTGGGTTCCAAATAAGATTTCATGTAAATAATTAGTCCCACAAAAGAAAAAAAAAGTGTCTGAAAACTGCTTCCTAACACAGAATGAGGCTTCCCGTATTTCAGACTTCTTTGCATGCCTTCTTCCAGTGACTACTCGCAGTAGACACTTCCCAAGAGACCCCAGCCAACCGGCTTTCAAACCTAGCCACTCCACTTTTTAAAAAGTTGTATTTCTGGTTGATGATAATGGCTAGTGACCATTAAAAATAAATCCAAACTGGCACTGGTAATTTTTTCTCATTTCAGGAGGAAACAAATCTTGATGCACAAAAGTATTTCACACTTAAAACTCTTCAGCAACTATTCCCACAGTAAGAGAGGCAAAATCGAATTCAAAAGGAAAAATAAGCAATGAACAGAAGATGTGGGCCTAACTTTCTTCATTTTTCTGAGCCATTCATTTAGGTTGTGAGAGTGAACTACAACAAAGCTATTCCTTCACTCTGTGGTGAATGTCATGAAATGGTTAGGAAGGAAAAACTAAATACAGGAATAGGGATCAGGTTGTTTTTCCATTAAGTGTGACTTTCTTGATGATTGTGCATTTCCAGAAGGTTTAATATAATTGCTTCTTCTCCCTTCCTAAAGCTGGTTTAATGCATCTGACACATTCACACACACATAGTTCTTCTACCCCTGGGTTCAGTTTGGCAGGAAAATTCTTTCAAATATGCAAGAAAAAAAATGGTCTGTTCTTTGCTGGGTATAAAGCATTAAAAATGAACAGCAAAATACCAGATCAATTCCATAAAAGGAACTTTGAGCACCAGAATTAAAATCTTCATGATCATTTTAGATCAAAGTTATCTTCATTATGGAGTCAGATAAGTCAAGACAATGAGAATATAATAATGGAATTGTCATCAGAGTAATGGTGATAAAGGCAATAATAACTAATGTTTGGGTGCTTTCCATGGAGCAGGCCATGAGCAGGTCATGAGAACCAGATTCAACTGACACTTTTAAAAAGTTTATTTATTTATTTTGAGAAAGAGAGAGAGACAGAGACAGAGACAGAGACAGAGGTAGAGAAAGACGGAGAGAGAATTCCAAGCAGGCTTCTCACTTTCAGCCCAGAGCTTGACCTGGAGCTTGAATTCATGAACCACGAGATCATGACCTTAACCAAAACGAAGATACAGATCCTTAACCAACTGAGCCACCCAGTCTCCCCTAACTGACAATTTTTATTGAAATATAATTGACATAGAGCATCATATTAGTTTCATGTGTACAACAATGATTCAATATTTATATATATACAAATACTGTAAAATAATCACCACAATACATCTAGTTAACACCCATCACCACACAGTTACAAATCTTTTTCTTATGATGAGAACTTTTAAGATCTACACTATTAGGGGCACCTTGTGTCTCAGTCAGTTGAGCACCCAACTCTTGATTTAGGCTCAAGTCATGATCCCAGGTTCATGGGATCGAATCCCACATCTGGCTTTGCACTGAATGTGGAGCCTGCTTAAGATTCTCTCTCTGACTCTCTCCCCTGCTTATATTCTGTATCTCTCTCTAAAATTAAAAAAAATGGTTTTTTAATTTAAAAAGCAGATCTACTCTCTTAGTAACTTTCAAATATATAACAGAGTATTACTAACTGTGGTGACCATGCTGTACATTATATCCGTGTGACCTATTCATTTTATAAATGGAATAATTTGTACCTTTTGACCGTCAACTGACTTTCAATAGTGATAACAATCACTCACTTACTATAATCAGGCCCTGTTCTAATTCCATCATATGTATTGACTGATTCAAGTCGCTGGCACCAATGGTGCCAGCACCATTATTATTATCACCATTTCACAGATGTGGTTTAGCAGATTGCCATGCTCACAGAGCACAGTGGGCCTGGGAGGTGAGCCTAGGCCTCTCGGTTCCACAGCCATCCAAGACAATGCTCACTATAACATCCTTCTGCCCTTGAAACCTGCCTGATGATGGAAAATTAGAAGATTGTAGTAAGATGAGCTCTAGTTTCAACCATCACTGAAATGGTGAATAGAACAGCTTGAGAAACAAATGAAATAGAAACTACTGAGAGTATAGAAGGAGGTCACTCCTACGAAGGATGTGTTTGATCCCCGTCTATTGTCTTCAAAGATTTTTAGAATAAAAACCAGGAAACTGAGCTCCAGATCAATCTCTGTACATTGGGCCATTAGACAGAAGAGAGCAGCAGTCCTCAAATCTGGCTGAGGTGACATGATAAACCCAGGAAGGAGAATCAGCCAAGTCCCTGGAAGTTCCACAAATCCCCAATAAGGTGCAACCACAAGGTGGTCAGTAGGTATCAGGATAAAGTGGTAGATGCAAGGAGTGGTACAAATTGAAAGAAAGAAGCTACCATTTCCAAAAGTGTATTCTAGGTGATGCTAATGAGAGCTCTCCAAATACGGAGGTAGGGGGAAGGCTATGAAATTTGATAATGTGGGGAGTAGTGGGGTCAAAGAGTTACACAGATTTCTTTACTGAAAGGCTGCCAGAGCCTTTGATAAACTCAAGTTAATCTCCACAAAACGACTGTAATAGGCAGCATTTCCTAAACCTTTTTGAATGAAGAATTCTTTTTTCTTAGAGAAAGATGTTAACATTTTGTAGATTACCCACTTTCCGTAGAACACAAGATGAATGAATTAACCAACCTTTATCCTTCCTCTGTGGTGAACGCTAACAGAGTGCATTATTGGGGAAGGATCTGTGCTGTGGATCTCAGGTGTTCATGTCCCCGCACACTTACATGTAACACAGGATCATAAATCAGCACAACCAGGCTGCCTTAGCAGGTACGGTGCTATGTGAGCCATAGGCAGGGCTATTAAAGCTAGAGGTTCATGAACTACCTGAATCAGGGAGGGGAGATGAACGACAGACAATATGTGCGCGTACACTTATTTCCACTGTGGAGAGAGGCACCTCATGTTCATCAGAAACTCAAATACCTCCAGGATCCAAAAAACCCTTAAGACCCAACTCTACTTTATGCAGGAAAAATAATCTTAAAAAGGTGATATTAACACTGAATTCTAGATTCTGCTTATAATTTCAGACAAATCACAATTTCTTTAGGGTTTGGTTTCCTCATCTGAATATTCTTTGTCTTGTGTACCGTGTAGAGTTAATATGATAATGAAACAATATAATAAAGAAAAACTTTGAAGAGCGTAAAGTGGTATATTATTATTATTGTAACATAAAATCATATTTCCTCCGGTCAGAGGCAATATAGGAAAGGAAAAAAGTCTGTAACATTTTGAGTAAAGTATGTCTGAAAATCACCACAAACTACAAAGTAATGGAATGATCAACGAAGAACTAAAACCAAAGCAAAGTTCTCTGTCAGGTAAGGTCAAGATGACAATTAAGTCATTTAATGAATCCAAATGGATCAAGGTGGGAATAACATTGATTTCAAGAAGCTGTTGCAAAACTCCAACATTTTAAGTGAAAATGGCATTTAAGGATTGCTCTTTTAAAGTTCTCGCTACCCATCTAATCCTTTCAAAGACAGCAAAGTTAGCATGATGGTAGAACCTTAAAAATACCTTCTAAAATATTTATATATTATACATAAATATATGTATATGTATTTATTTATACATAAATGTTTATGTATATATGTATTTATGTATAAATATTTATAAATGATAGCAGCTCTGTGGGCTTGTTACTATGAAATAGAAACTATTCACTATCCCTAAGTGCTAGTCAAAGAATAAAGCAGCTTATAAAATAATGAGTGGAGTGTCTACCACTCACCAGACACATTTCACATATAGCCCATTTAACCCTATGAAATAGAAATTATTATCCCTATTTTACAAATAAGGAAACTGAGGTTCAGAGAGGTATGACCAAGTTCACATAACAAATACATAAGAGTTGGGACTAAAATTCTGTTTTCTTTGATTCCAATATCCTTTCCCCTTCAATAAGTCTGCTGTTTCTATGTTATTTTTTTAAAGAAACAAAAACATTTTAAAAATTAATAAACTAAACACCAATGTTTTTGGTGATAGAAAATAAAATCTAAAAGTACAAGCAGTTGAAAATAAGCTCATAGTAAATGTTTAATACAAAAAATCTTTCTATAGTTATCCCCAAAACTCATTTTTATAATTATATACATAAGAGAAATTTCAAAGGGAAAATTACTTTTAACACAAGTACTACTTAGTAAGTGGTAGTGTAAATGATATATGAAAGAAATAGTATAGCTTATAATTTAAAATAGCAAAAGCACTTAATGGCTAATATTGATTGACTGATTGATTGACAAGAGATCAGCACTAAAAAAATATGTGTTGTATTTAATAAAGTGTTCTCTGCTTAATATTATCTATTTTTATACTGATCTTGAAATAGCAATAGCAAGTTCTGTATTTTAAAACCAGGTTGAAGGATGATCTAGTTTCTTTGCACCCTCTGAGTCCTTTTTAAGAAAGTTTTTATATTCACAAGTTCTGTGTGGATACCTCACAAAGCATTCATTTCAATTCTGATAAAGCATTCAAGGAAGATACTTCAGTGGGAAAATTTCATCTTCAAATATACCTTTCTCTGCATATCAATCTACCACCATGTTTTCCATGAATGAGTAAATAAGATAAAAGCCCATACCAACATCCCAGGGTAAAAAAGTCCAAAGCTTTGTCAGGATTGCAGGTTAGGGAATCAGAGTGGGAGGTGGGGGGCCATGTTTACTCTGGTCATTGCTGGTGCTGAGATGCCCCCGGCTCTACCTGCCGTGACTCTGTGTTTGCACATCACCTACCCACATAGGGTGTGGGCATACATGGGTGACTGTGTTACAAACCTGATAAAAAAGAAATAGAGCGGGATAGAGGACCTGGGCAGACCAGGCTGTCCACCATCTGATCCCTGGGGCCTGTGAAGATGTCACTTGCATGGGATTTGCCGGTGTGATTGAGTTAAGAATCTGGAGATGGGAAGGATACCTATGATACAACCACAAAAGTCCGTATGAGGGGGGCAGGTGTGGAAGGAGACGTGACAATGGACACAGATGTCTGGGAAGGTGCCAGGGTCCTGGCCTTTGACAAAAGAAAGGGCCTCTGGCCATGGACTGAGGCAGTCTTTAGAGGCTGGAAAGGAAATGGGATCTCCCCTTGAGCCTCCAGAAGGAGCCCAGCCCAGCTGACACCTGGCTTCAGGCCGGCAACACCAACGCTGGTCTTCCCACTTCCAGGACTATGTGATAATTTGTTTTTTAAGGGTGGAGAACCTGTTACAGTGACACAGGAAATGAGTTACAGGACACAAGGAGGAAGCTGAGGGGAAGAAAAAGGCTCGGCACTGGGGGCTGCAGCCCTGCCCGGGAGGGGGCTGGCCCACTCACCATTGATCATCTCAGGCACCATCCATGAGGGGTGGTCCACTACTGTGTATTGCCTTTTGCAGTCTGGCTTCTTGAGAGTTTGCAGGTCTTCGGAATGTGTCTTCTTTTCTACCATGAGCCATTCCAGTCCAAAGTCAGCCACCACCACTTTCTTGCTCTGGGGTGATGATGAAGCAGGGCCACACTGAGAGAGGTTTCTGGCACCACCTGCCCACCCCATTCCTAGTCTGGGCCAAATGGAAGCTGGACAGCTAATAAGGGGCCGGATAGCTTATGTGAGTATCTTCTTCCTCAAAACCCATGTTCCATTCCCCTGTGGAGGTGTGAGTTAGCTCAACAGGTTAAGGACATGGGGAAGCCATCTGAAGATGAAAAAATCATAGGAATCCATCCTGTCAGCAAAAGGCAGAGGGGCTGCTACAGGGTTGTGGTCTTGGGGCCCCTGTACCTGTGCAGGGACCGCTAGCGTTGGCCGCTAACTGGGCTGTACAGGAAGGAAAGTTCCAACAGGCCAGTGTTCAGGGACAACAGCCCATCTCAAAGCCTTCTTTGATTTCCTAGGCATTCTCTTCCCTCTTTTCCTTGGGCACTTTCTTCTGTCATTTCCTCTTGAAGATTATGTCTAACCACATAGCTTTCCAAAGCTTCTCTCCACCAGAGCAGGGTATGAAAATAGCTACTTTTCCTCAGTCCTAGAGAGTCCAGGCCCAAAAGCCAACTGTAAAAAGTGAGGAGCTACAACATAGGCCTGAAATTGCTTTTCTTTCTACCTTGCAACAATCAGCCGCTGCCTAAAGCACTAAGTAAAGAATGTGTAACAATGAAAGATTTGAGAGGCAGGTCTGTTTGGGTTCTCCTAATTAAATGCTGCTATCTAAATGGTGGAACAGTGGTCATGGCTACCCTTCACTCCTACTGGTGAGAAGAGCAACATAACCCCCTTCCTTCTGGGTTTTCCAGAAGCAGGAATCTCAGGGGAGAAAAAATGATTTTTCCCTCTTTCTTCTTATATTTCTATTTTGTTTTATTGTAAGAACACTAAACATGCATTCTACCCTCTTAACAAATTTTAAGTGTGTAATGTAATATTTTTCTTTTCTTTACAAATAGTTTATTGTCAAATTAGTTTCCACATAACACTCAGTGCTCATCCCCACAAGTGCCCTCCTCCATGCCCATCCCTCCTCCCCCCCACATCCATCAGTCCTCAATTTTTGTCAGCATTCAAGAGTCTCTCATGGTTTGCCTCTCTCCCTTTCCCCCACCATTTCCGCCCTTCTTCTCCCCCTGGTTCCTCCGTCAAGTTCCTCCTAATCCTCCTATATGTGCAAACATATGATATTTGTCCTTCTCTGCCTGGCTTATTTCGCTCAGCATAACACCCTCAAGGTCCATCCATGTTGCTACACATGGCCAGATTTCATTGTTTCTCATTGCCATGTAGTATTCCATGGTATAGATAAACCACATCTTGATCCATTCATCTGTTGATGGACACTTAGGCTCTTTCCATGTTTTAGCTATTGTGGAGAGTGCTGTTATGAACATTGGGGTACATGTGCTCCTATGCACCAACATTTCTGTATCCCTTGGGTAAATTCCTAGCAGTGCTATTGCTGGGTCATAGGGGAGTTCTATTGTTAGTTTCCTGAGGAACCTCCACACTGTTTTCCAGAGGGGCTGTACCAGTTTACATTCCCACCAACAGTGTAGGAGGGTGCCCGTTTCTCCACATCCTCGCCAGCATCTAGAGTTCTCTGATTTGCTCATTTTAGCCACTCTGACTGGCGTGAGGTGGTATCTCAGTGTGGTTTTGATTTGTATTTCCCTGATGAGGAGGGATGCTGAGCATCGTTTCATGTGTCTGTTGGCCATCTGGATGTCCTCTTTGGAGAAGTGTCTGTTCATATCTTCTGCCCATTTCTTCACTGGGTTGTTTGTTTTTCGGGCGTGTAGTTTGGTGAGTTCCTTATAGATTCTGGATATTAACCCTTTATCTGATATGTCATTTGCAACTATCTTTTCCCATTCCATTGGTTGCCTATTAGTTTTCTGGGTTGTTTCCTTGGCTGTGCAGAAGCTTTTAATCTTGATGAGGTCCCAATCGTTTATTTTTGCTCTTGATTCCCTTGCTTTTGGGGATGTGTCAAGTAAGAAGTTGCTGCGGTGGAGGTCAAGGAGGTTGTTTCCTGCTTTCTCCTCTAGGGTGTTGATAGTTTCCTGTCTCACGTTCAGGTCCTTTATCCATTTTGAGTTTATTTTTGTGCATGGTGTGAGAATGTAATGTAATATTGTTAACTATTGGCACAATATGGTACCACAGATCTCTAGAACTTACTCCTCTTGCTTAACTGAAACTTTATACCCATTGATTAGCCACAACCTATTACCCTTTCCTCTTGAACTTGACACTCATGGCTCTATTCTTCCATTCTATGATTCTGACTGTTTTAGATAACTCTAGATAAGATATGTTTAGATGGGTAGAATCATGCAGAAACAAAATAAAAGTGTTGGCAAGGATGTAGAGAAATCAGAGCCTATGAACATTGTTGGTGGGAATGCAAAATGTTGCAGCCACTATGGAAAACAGTATGGAGATTCCTGAAAAAATTAAAAATAGGGCTACTCTATGATCCAACAATCCCATTTCTGGGTATTTATTCAAAAGAATTGAAATCAGGATCTTGATGTGTCATTTACAAGGGCTAGTATCCAAAATCTATAAGGAACTCACCAAAACCCACACTCAAAAAACAAATAATCCAATGAAGAAATGGGCAGAAGATATGAACAGACACTTCTCCAAAGAGGACATCCATATGGCCAATAGACACATGAAGCGATGCTCAGCATCCTTCATCATCAGGGAAATACAAATCAAAACCACACTGAGATACCACCTCATGCTGGTCAGTGGCTAAAATGAACAGACTAGATACTGGTGAGGATGTGGAGAAATGGGCGCCCTCCTACACTGCTGGTGGGAATGTAAACTGGTACAGCCCCTCTGGAAAACAGTGTGGAGGTTCTTCAAAAAATTAACAATAGAACTCCCCTATGGCCCAGCAATAGCACTGCTAGGAATTTACCCAAGTGATACAGGAGTGCTGAGGCATAGGGGCACATGTACCCCCCATGTTCATAGCAGAACTCTCAACAATAGCCAAAACATGAAAAGAGCCTAAGTGTCCATCAACTGACAAATGGATCAAGAAGATGTGGTTTATCTATACAATGGAATACTACATGGCAATAAGAAAGAATGAAATCTGGCCATTCGTAGCAACATGGATGGAACTAGAAGGTGTTATGCTGAGTGAAATAAGTCAGGCAGAGAAGGACAGATATCATATATTTGCACGTATAAGTGAATTAGGAGGAAGTTAATGGAGGACCATGGGGGAGAGGAAGGGGAAAATAGTTGGGGAGAGGGAGGGAGGCAAACCATGAGAGACTCTTGAATGCTGAGAACAAACTGAGGGCTGGTGGGGGTGAGGGAGAGGGGTAGGAGGGTGATGGGCATGGAGGAGGGCACTTGCTGGGATGAGCACTGGGTGTTATATGTAAACCAACTTGACAATAAACTATTCAAGAAAAAAAAATAAATCAGGATCTTGAAAAGATATTAGTATTCTCATGTACATAGCAGCATTATTCACAATAGCCAAAATATGGAAACAACCCAAATGTCCTTTGGTGGGTGAATAAATAAAGAAAATGTGCTACATACACACAGTGACATATTATTCCTAAAAAATGAAGGAAATTCTGTAATATGTGACAACATGAATGAACCAGCAAGACATTATGTTAAGTGAAATAATCAAAAGTCACAGAAGGACAAATATAACATGATTCCTCCTGAGTCAGGCGTGTGGAGAGACATCTTGGGGAACTGGTGGAGAAGGGTGTGCCAAGGGGCAGTGCCGGACATCAGAATTTGGGTTGCAAAAGAGAACACCAGGGATGGATGAATCAGTTAATTTGCTTTAATTGCTAGTAATTGAAAGCAACTCAAAAGGCTTTGCACAACTAGGAAAAGTGATATTACACACATCAAGAAGTCTCAAGGAAGTGGAACTGCAAGGAGGAGGTTTGTTAATTCAGCCTCCAAGGAAATCACCTTGGACCACATTTCCACTTTCTACTTTTCCTCTATAGCATTCACCTTCACTCTCATGTTACTTCCTCTCAGGGTGCCTGCATTAGTTTGCCGAGGCCACCATAACCAAGTACCAGAGACTAGATAGCTTAAACAGCAAAAATGTATTATCTGACAGTTCTTGAGCTAGAAGTCCAAGATTGAGGTATGCATAAGGTTAATTCCTTCTCAGGGCTATGAGGGAAAATCTGTTCCATGCCTCCCTCCTAGATTCTGGTGGTTCGCTGATGATCTCTTGCATTCCTTGGCTCATAGAAATATCACCCCAATCTCTCTGTCTTCATTTTTTCATGGCATTTTTCCTGTGTGCACATCTGTACCCACACTTCCCCTTTCAGTAAGAACACCAGGCATCCTAGATTAGGAACCTACTCTACTCCTATATGTCCTCATTTTAACTAATTATATCCTATTTCCAAATAGGGTCATATTCTGAAGTACTGGGGGTTAGTATTCCATCATCTCTTTTTTGGGGGGAGTGGAGGCAACAGAAACACAATTTGACCTATAACAGTAGAAAAACAGCTGCTCCAGATATCACATCTAGATACAATGTCCCAAAGAAGTAGAAAATATCTCTTCCTCACTCCTTTTAAAAAGGTTCTCAGTACACATACTGTCTTATCTCAGTGGTTAGAGCTGTTTCATATGCCTACACCTAAAGCAATCTCTTGGTGAAGGGGTTGGAATTGCAGAGATGTGAAGAGCAAAATGCTTCAAAGAATGCAATTACAGTCTCGACTGATAGACAAAGAGAAAGAGCATAGCAAAATATTATACACGTTATATGTATGCGTGCTTAAACTTTCTGGTCATCTAAGTTGGGAGCATTTCTCTTTTTTTCTAATTGTATTTATTAGCTTTTTTAGAATAAATGTTCACTGAGGAAATTTAAGAAAGTATCAATAAGGACAAATCTTGAATGATTCAAATTCCAACAACTGAGATTTCTTCTTCTAAAACACTGTTATACACATGTTTATTGAAGGAAATTGGAAAAAAAATTAATATTTTATAAAGAACCCATTTAAAACTATTCACAACCCCACAGAGATACCCCTTACTGATGCATTAGAAAATATATTTCTTATCTGTATGTATTATACATATATATGCACCTAAACAAAAATTGGGATTATAAAGTGTATGCTGCTGAGTAGCCTACCTTTTTTAGTTAAGATTAATTTAATTGTTTACCTCTCCTTTTTCATTATAGTGTTAGTAGTAATCATATTATCTGAAGCACTTCACCTCAAACCTATTTACAGTCTACAGGGTAAATGATATTTAAAAAGTATACATTTGGTATCAGTGGATACCATCATACTATCTGGAACACCTTACCTCCAACATATTTACACTTTGCAGTGCAAGTATTTCGAAATACATACATTTGGTACCAATGGATATCCATCAGATAGACACAGTATAAATGGCACCAGTGTCATGATACCAAGAAGTATTACTCTGGCTAAACCAAATGTATTATTTGATATCATTAATTTTAAAAGCATTGTATCTCAAGTCACATAGTGAAGTTCTGGGTTCCAGCCATGAACTGGGAGACAAAGTCTGTTCAGAAAGAAAATAAGCAATATTCACAAGAGCAGGTCAAATAGTCAAACAATACATATTCCGTGAATTATTGCTTATCTGATTCTCAGGCCAGCCTAAGAATTCCCCAGTGTGCTCAATGATTATTTGTCTATGTGTCTGTTTATCTGACTGTCCATGTCTACTATCATAATACCTTGAAAAGTGGTACCATTGGTTTTTTTTGTGTGTGTGACCATATCCCCATGATCCTCCTAAGAGAAGACAAGAGCTCTGACTCATCTGTGTATCCTCTGGGCCTAGCATCAGTACACATCAACTATATGTTTTATTGAACAAATGAATGAATTCATTCACTAACAGGAGAACAAGCTCAGATTTTTTCCTCATTCCCTGCAATGATTCCCTGCAGTAGTTTGCCTTTAAAAAACAAAAAAACAAAAAAGAGGTAAAGTTTGAATGGTTAGTTTTTAAAGTATCTTTTGGAAGAAAGTGAAATGTAATTATTCCAATATTAACCTAGATATTATGTTTAAGTACTAGAGAGGCCTGTGCCTAAAAAAGCCAAGTGTCTATAAAAATCAAGTAAGAACTTGACAACCAGGTGATGGTTGCTAAGAAACTACATTTTTCTGTGAACACATGGTGTATGAAGTATGGCCTAGATTCATATCCTACATAAAACATCTTCCTTGGGGTTACCTACAAAGTCTGATTGTGCATGGCTTGTCAAGGCATATGAGTTACTCCCTCTGCTATCCTGCCCCTGCTATTAAAAATCATAGTTCTATATATAGAACATGATTTCAACACCATTATCTGTTCTGAACCTCAGCTTGTTTAGATTACAGACCAAGGATCCCTTAGTTCCAAAGAGTTTCAGTGGCATCGAATGCTACCTTCTCCCTAAGTCACTACTGAGGAAAAACCATCACTTTTGATACACTAATTGAGCTAAACACAAAAATTAAAATACCCACAATGTTTCTGCGTTCCAAAGTGAAATAAAAAAATAAAGTGGATATTATCTGCACGGTTGGAAAGACCTCGGTTCACTGCGGGCAGAACATAATGGATACTTTGCTATACTCTGGCCCAAATAGGAAGTCAACCTCAAACCTTGACAGTGGAAAGTCCAAGAGTATGTAGGTTGTGCTAAAGGCAAGAGCCGGAAAGCTAGAAATTGTGCTTGAAGTATAAATATCAACTGCTATATTCTTTTAAAAGTGTTTAAGAAGGTGAGAGAAACTCACATTACCTAAAGCAAAAGAAAAAAAAAACATACGGAGACATTAGAATAGATAATATTAGACTTGACAGACATTAGACTTGGATAACTCACAGAACCGAAGGAATGGCAGAAAAATTAGAGGTAGATTGAGGATGTCAGAGGCTAGAACCACTGAGGACTGAATAACTCTCTTTGCACGCTACCTCTCACTCTACCTTCTACTTCTCTCTGGGCATCAGCCTCAGTTTGCCAGGTTTCTCCCCATGCCAGGGATGTGACCACCAGCAGCTCTGGAGTCACGTCCGGGCAAGCGCTATGGATCGCCCCCGGTGTGGGAAGATTATGGTTGGCCCAGCCCGGGCCACTTGTCTCGTTCCTGCCACAGAGGTGGGGTATGTGCTGTGGTTGACAGGCTCTTCAGAGCCCCTGGGGAGGGAGCAGCAATTTCTAAGAAGTGTGAAGCTGTGACAAGAAGAGCTGATGGCAGCAGCAGCAGAAGTCTATTACTCCAGCTGTGTGGGCAGTTACTTTAATATCACTTTCACTGGTTTTACCACTGCAAGACTTTAGGGCACCTCTACCCCTATCTTATACAGTCGTATCCCTAGGATTCACTATTCTTAAATGTTTTCAACTTCTTTTGCCTTAAAACATCAAGGGATCACTGTGACAGTGCAGTTGATTGCCGTCACGTGCGTGTATAAAATGCTCACATAGAATTCTGAAGTTTTTCTTTTTGAAAATTAAGAATTTTTTTTTATTGAAAGGCAAAAAGCAAAGGTGGAGAAAGATGCATTGGAAGTACCTTCCCAACAGTTTCTAAGGCTTCTAAAATCAATGTTTCCGAGTTCATTGACAATACTTTTTTTAATTATAAGAATCGCAACATTTAGGGGTGCCTGGGTGCCTCAGTCTGTTAAGCGTCTGACTTCGGCTCAGGTCATGATCTCATGGCTCGTGAGGTCAAGCCCGGAGTCAGGCTCTGTGCTGACAAGTCAGCGCCTGGAGGCTACTTTGGATTCTGTGTGTCTCTCTCTCTCACTCTCTGTAGCTCCCTCACTTATACTCTGTCTCTCTCTCTCTCAAAAATAAACATTACAAAAAAAAGAATCACAACGTTAAAGTTAACAAATATAATGAATCCCATTACCTATTTACAGGTTTCCACAGTGAATAGGAGGAGCCCCCCATCTCTCTGGTTATAGGCTGGATTCTCTGGCTTTCTCTCTCACATATGCCTCATAATAATTCACAGTATATTTTCGATGAAGGAATATAATATATCTATATGGGAAAGACTCTCATAAGGGACAAACTGCTTATTCAGTTTTATAGTAAGTATTTATAAGTTATAAGTAAGTAAGTATTTATAGAAATGTATTCATTCACTCTTCCCCACCTAGAAATCTATCTTTATTTAAAAAGAAGTGATGCTTACACTTAAGAAGCAGTGTCACACAGGTAGTTGGGATTTTTTCTCTATTCAAAAGATACATCCACTTCACAGCTAATCTCTGAAAACATCCTGGATATTCTTTTCTGTTTGCATAGTCAATCATACAAATTAGTCTAACCCAAGTCCCCTCTCTTAACCTAAGAACGTTTAATGTGAGTCTTCTAATCATCTTTAGCCCTTACAAATTTTTAGTCTGCTTCCAAATTTTACTAACTCTACTCCTATTTTTACCTACTTCAGTGTCTTACTCTCTCCCCCTAATTCAGAGTGACCTCTTCTTCCAGGCTAAGACATTTACTACTGACCATTTATAATCACAAAGGAATTAAATGGCCCACTGAACCCAGGGAAAGATGAGGTGGGTTCATTTATTTACAAAGGGTCCAGTTGCAAATATGCAAGTGGGACTTAGAGGAAGGGCAGCCTGGGGTGTAGACCTGGGGCTTACAGCAGCTGACCTATTACTACCCCCAGGCCAAGGGGACGGAGCGGGTGCTTGCCAGAAGCAAAGGAGAGAGATCCACAGACTGGTGCTGGCCCAATGGCTGTTAGATGAGGCAGGTAGAGAAACTGAGGGTAAGCATTTACAAATTTCAGTGGACATTTGATAGACTACTTGTATGTCACTTGTATCTAAGAATAAAAATGGTTTGGATTATCTATGTATTTATTTTAAATTTGATCCCATCTTTCTGGTAATTCTTTTGCATCCTATTTACAGAAGTATTGACCTGTGACAAAATGGAAATAAGAACAACAAAGTGGCCCCTCACTGTGGATAATATAAGAGGCCCTGCGATGGAGAAGGCTGTCTGGAGAGGAGCTGCCCCCCAGTGACACACGCGGACAACCCCAGGGAGCCCAGCAGGAAGAGAGTCAAAGAGACTGACAGCCTAGCCTCCTGCTCACCTCTCCCTCCAATCTCCTGTTGAAGTTTCCCAAGGACGAAGCCCTCTGATGGCCGCACAAGTCACTCTCCTGGGACCAAGAGCAAGATACAGCGTGTGGAGTGTGGCTCTCCTTCCTGTACAATTGAAAAGTTTCCATCTCCAACATAGCAAGTGCACAAAGTGCCATCATCACAGAGTCATGTCATTTTGGTCATACCCCCTTTGCCACTTACCAATTTATTACCCCTCAGCTCCAGATTTGCCCTTCAATACATGTACTGCCCCAGTGGACAGAGTCCTTACACACCTCTCTGTACAGTGAGCACCATGCTGAGCGCGCTCCGAAGAAGGCCTCAGGGGCTACTGCAGAGGGAGAGGGCTCTCTGCTCTTTGCAGCTGCTGCATGGGGTCCGCAGTGTGCGTGGGAGGACTTCGCTCGGGCTCTGCCCCAACCACGCACCCAGAGCATGTGGTCCCTCTGCAAGCTCTCAGCTCCAGCCTGAACTAGGTTTAAAAACGGAACCCATTTCTGGGGCATCTGGGTGGCTCAGTCAGTAGCATCCAACTCTCGATTTCAGCTTGGGTCATGATCTCAACGTTTGTTGAGTTCGAGTCCTGCGTCAGGCTCTGCACTGACGGTGAGGAGCCTGCTTGGGATTCTTTCTCTCTCCTCTCTCTTTCTGTCTGTCTCTCTCTCCGTCAAAATAAATAAACTAAAAGAAATAGAATCCATTTCCCAGGGTTGTTGTGAGTACTAATTTTTAAAGTCCATATGTAATCATTATATTGGCATGCTATTCTCACAGGATGAATCAAAAACAACTTTGATTTTATTCTCCACCTGTTGGAGCCTGGGGCTTGGGGCCTGGGCAGCCCTTCTATCCCTTAGTGAAACCGGGACTGGCAAAATGACACAAAACTTGGGGGCACTTCAAGTCCTACAATCATGTAGTCTCGGGTCAATTATGCAAAGTATTAATACACCAGTCAATACTTCCATCTTTATTCAAAGATTAGACATGTGGGAAGAAACCCTTGTCTTTTATCTCTCTTACTCCCCCTGTTTGCTCACTGTGGCTTCTGACCCCTCCTGAGTTAAGTGCTTGGATGGAGAAGAGAAAAAGAGGCATAGAAAGTTCTTATTTGATGGGTACAAAGGTGTGGCTTCATGCCATGTGGACTGACAGGTACTTGAGGCTAACCCTTTCTCTTATTGGCACTGTTAGGATTCTTCAGAGGGGCTCCTCCCCAAAGACGTGTTCCACTTCTCCAGCTGTCCCACCAAAGTCTCAGTTTTCTGGATGTCCATCCAGTATCAACCTTCTTTGTCCTCAGCATGGTACCCCTCTTACTCATGACCCTAAATTGGTCCAGACCAGATAGATCTTTTACCCACCACATGGTTCACACTAGGCCAAGAGAATATTCATGTATCCTTTGTCCAAACTAGGCCAAGAGAATATTCATGTATCCTTTGTCCAAACTACTGCAGGACTGAAGGTCTAGCTGAATGCAACAGCAACTCTCCTCACCTGACCTCCAAAGCCACTTGCCAGCAAACTCACAGCCTCTCTGTTTCCTGGGGGAGTCAGACACGTCCATCCTGATTGCAATAAGCTCATACTGAGCCTCTCTGTTTCCTGGGGGAGTCAGACACGTCCATCCTGATTGCAATAAGCTCATACTGAGCATTCTGTAGGCCCTTCTGGTGCAACTTGCCACAAAATACAGAACGAGACAGGTTTCATACACTTCCTCAGCTTTTCGAGGGAAAGAACCATTTCTGACTTCAATTCTTCCTAAGAGACATTCCCCTGTGATTCATAACTTTTCATCTTTATTTTTCTTTCCATGACCCCTGCTCAAACATCCCTTTGGTGACCACAAACATGGTCATAAATTACCTACCCATGTGTTGCCTTCCTGGAGTTTTACTGGATTGTTCTATACAGCTGGGGGATAACATGTACAGTCACTGCAGTGGGAATTAAGTCATCAGATAAAGTTTAACACATGTAAGCCCTACCATTAGCATTGTTCTTTGGTAATCTTGCTATGCACATCCAAGCTAAATGATCTTGAGATTTGAGGTCTCCAGTGGCCCATCTAATTATCTACAAAATCAAGTAACAAATTACATTTTTATTCCATATTTCCTTATGTTAAATAACTGTGAGGACCTGGGGGGGGGGGAAGAGAATGCATAAATGATTTTTAAATTTTATTTTTGCCCACATCTGCTAATAGTACTTAGTTTCATGGTTCTGGATATAAGCCTAATAATTGGGATTAATCAGTCTGGTAATCAAGAGTTTTAAAATATCAAATTCCATAGAAAAAGAGTTTTGTTTCAGTTTCCTTAGAATTTAGACCATCCTGTAAAAGACCTAGGATGTCTTCAAGGTAAATAAATACTGCTCACAACAGGCTGAGATGGAGGAACTATAAAGAGAAGTACAAATGTGTCTGAACAATACTGTTTGTAAGGTAAGACTGGTTGGGTGGGCCAGTATAATTAAAATAGTCAAGGAGACAGGGAATTAATCCAAAAGAAGTCATGAGAATCCCTAAAAGAAGCAGTTCCCCAAACTGGTTGTGTCAGAACCATCTAGAATAATAAGTTCCCCAAGTGAACCAGACACAAACCTGTCTGTACCTGAAATGGCCTCTAATCTACCCAATATCCCTTCTTTGCTTCTTCTTAGCAACTGAATCCTGATTTTATTGGTGGTAGTGTATCTGGCTAAAAACAACTTTTCCCAGCTCCTCCTGCAAGCTAATGCTGCCAATGACTAATTCTGACCAGTGAATGTAAGTAGAAATTGTTGTATGTTCTTTCTGAGAAAGCTCCTTTACGGGAAGGAAGAGCAGGGTGTGAATTTTTTGTTTTTCTACTCATTCTTGCTCCTGCTATGTGGACTTTAGAATTTAAGACTGGATTTCTCTAGCAAATATCTTAGAGCAACAAGTCATCTTGAAGTCAGAACCCACCGATGACAGATTGGATTCCCAACGACCAGGGAACTACCATGTCAGCCCTGCACAGCTTCTTTGGCATTCTTCTGTAGAAAGGAAAGTAAACATGACATGTATAAGGTGCCTATTATTATTTACAGTACTGGCATTTTTGTGGCCTTACCAGATCCCGGCAGATGATTTTCATTTTCACTCAACTCTATCTCAACAATGCCACCTGGTTGCCAGCGATAGCAGCATGGCATTTGGAAACATTAAAATAGAGGGGCAAATGCCCATCTTAAGAATTCATGAACATGGATGTGGGGGGAGGGGGGATGGGCATGGAGGAGGACACTTGTGGGGATGAGCACTGAGTGTTATGTGGAAACTAATTTGACAATAAACTATTAAAAAAAAAAAAAAAAAAAAAAAAAAAAAATTTTATTAGTGTTGTCAATGAACGTAGCTATCTTGTGAAATGAAATTTGGTGATATATTCACAAGGGTTTTGTGTTGCACAATAATTTTCNAAAAAAAAAAAAAAAAAAAAAAAGAATTCATGAACAGGTGCTCAGGGTTTTTGGTTCATCCTGCTGCCATAGCTCACTTGAAACTTTACTAGTAAAGTCACAGATTAGGAGATACATAGAAGTGGGGAGCCTCCCGTATAGGAAGTGAAATGGCCATGAGAGAATGCCTTGTGCGTGGTCAGCACAGAGAAGCAGCTAAGGGAAATGCAACTCAGCACAGTGGAGGTGGGGGGTGTGGAAGGAGGAGGGAGGCAAAGAGTCAGTGAGGAAGCAGCTGTGGCAACATCAGTGTTAGGGAACTGATTCTTGCAGGGTCAAGAACTTTTTGTCCTGTAATGACCCTTAAATAAACAAGAGTCTGGAAATCATGGTAGCCCACTTATTGATAAAGACCAAAGAGAGGCCCAAAGGAAGTCGATGCCAACCAGAGCATGGAAAGCAGACAGGCGGGTCTTTCCCTGGCCAGTAATTAAGTCTGTTGATACATCTACGCTAATTATATGGTAAACCCGTAGTGCTGTTTTGGTTCTTGTCAATGAATTCATTTTTTAAAAAATTTGAGCTCCAGTTAAAATCCTTTTAGCCATGGTGGAGTTTACTAAGCAACTCCAGATCATTATAAAATGCCATTTGGGGACTGTTACATAACTGGACTCTCGTGTTGGCTATGCCAAACAGCTGCCATAGAAATGAGCATGGCAGGGTTAGACTCACAAACTGAAGAAAAACGAATTATCTTGACTTGGGGTGAAGCAGTGTTGCATCATAATTACATACTGAAGGGGAAGAAAATAATATTCTCCTAAAAGGAATAATCTTCTCAAAAAAAGTAATTCTGGGAGCTTTAGGTGAATTATTATTGATATAAGCTCTTTTCTACCAGGTAAAATAACAGTCTTTAGAGACTACGTAAAGTAAATTGAAACCCCTTGTATTTCTTCAGTCTTCTTTGCTAGAACTGCACGTCTGTGTCCTTTGCCACATGACTGCAGCACCTCCAGCTATGGGGGCCCAGCCTAGACGATCCCCACCCCTGTCTGAAGCTGAGCCACCCAGCAGACATGGGAGCATGAGAATAACCTGTTGTGAGCCTCGGGTTCTGCGGGTGGGTTATTGCTCCACATCAGCATGGTAATGGGTTCTACCACATCCCCCAGATATGTATGTTGAAATCCTAACCCCTAAAGAGGAGTGGGCTCTGAGAGGTGCTTAGGTCCTCAGGGTGGAGCCCTCATGAATGAGATTAGTACTCTAAACAAAAGTATCTAGAGAGCTCCTTTACCCTTCCACTACGTGAGGACACAGCAAGAAGGTGCCATCTATGAACCAGACACCAAATCTGCGGGTGCCTTGACCTTGGACTTCCAGGCGCCAGGACTGTGAAAGTACATTTCTGTCGTTTATAAGCCCCTTGGTCTGTGGTAGCCTGGGCAGACCAAGACAGGCTCTGATTCAGTACTCAAAAAATTCCAGCCATTGTGGGCATTTTTAGAAGTTCTGTTATGCAGAAATCAAAGTACATAACCCAAAATACAATGCAATGAAATAATCTTTGGTTTGCCAGAGTAGCATTATTCAAGTTTAAAAATTATAGAGTATTCAATGAGTACAATGAATGCTTCAGTATAAGAGATGTTAACTGATTTTTTTGAATTGTTATCTAGGATTGAAATTTACTCATGGGCTTTCTATATATCCTACCTTCTACCTACAACCACAACCTCAAGTAAGTAGCAATTTTCTTTTTGCTTTTTGGGCCCTTCCTGCCTTATTGCCTCTGTTCTCCTCATAGTTGAGTAACAAGGCCAAAAGATCAACACACAGAGAGTGTAATATTAAGCACCCAGATAGCCCACATACACAATGATCTACACCAAATGAGAGTTTGTTAAACTGTCTGGTTTAATATCATGTTGTAAATAGCTTCTTAACCCAAACCGTCTGTGCTTTAAAAAGGTAACGATTATTTCTTAAGACTGAATATGAACAGATTAAATGATAAAAATAGATGCTATGTTTACTGATTAATCTTTACAGTATTTATTTGCTGCATATCTTTGCAATAAACACATCACCAGTTTCCTATTTCTCTCTCTCCCCCACAATACCAGGTACAGGGAAGTCACTCAAAAAATATATATATTAAAATGAATAACAAATGACACAATGCATGGCTTCAAAGGTGTTTACTATTTGGTCAAACAAACTTTTTTAAATTGTCAGTTATAAACAGAAATCTACATTAACATATATGTTAAATATTCATCTACTCTGCATTATTGCTAGCTGATACCGTCGTATGGTTTGTGGGAAAATGTTAATTCCTGAGATCATTGTTGGCTTTTATCAATCACTTTCTTCACTGTCAGTCATCTTTCCTGAAGTGACTTGGGAGTGTGAATTGGGGTTAGGATGTTCAATTGCAGACCAACTTTCTCCATCTGCTAAATGAGCAAACAACCCCTCTCACCTACAAGAGGTACAAAAATAACCACGGTATGTGGGACTTTTTCTCATGGTATGCCATAGAGGGAAAATGTGGACTGAACACAAAAGAAAAATGTTATGATTGCTTCCAATCGCCCAGAAGGAATGTGTGTTTTCTAGTTCATCATTCCTTGACGTACAGCAGCCCGGCCATTGTTTTGCATTTATTTAAAATACCCTCTGCTAAACAATTATGTTGAATTTTAAAAGTAAATTGCTTAAACTTACATTCAATTTCTTTCTATAAACCAACATAGTCTTTTTCTTCACAATGCAAATACATGATGCGCTGTAGCTGAGTGATTCCCAGACCTACGCTTTCTGTCCTGGGTTGTGGTGCAATTACAATGAGCCCTTTAAAAAAAGCAATTCTGCATTTGTGTGGGAGCAGGGAAAGCTTCCACATAGAGATGAGATGTCAGATAAAGTCTGAACTTAGTGGGGCTAACAAAACTTTACCAATTGCATAACTAATATTATTTTAGGATAATTTTTAAAACGAGCCTACCCGTCCCTAGCTGAGATATGAACAGAACAAAAGCTATGAGCAACCTTTCTTTCCTGGGTTCATTAAGGCCTTGGAATCATTTAGATCTGTGTTGCACGCATGTCAATTCTCTTCCACATTTTAATGTACTTGCCCGTGAAAGCACTAGAACAAATTAACTGAAAGAAAACCACTCTGAAACCGCTTGAGCTTTTGAGCCTGCCCCGGAGGTTTAAAGGCTTATACAACCTAGCTTGCAGTTCTCTCTGGGTCTTCATGTCTAAATGATTGTCAAATGCATGAAACATGAAGAAGTGGGTATTGACCAAAGATCTCGTATACCTGCCTTTTCAGACTGGAACTGAAATCCCTTTGAAGCATCCTGAACAACAAATAATGGCCTATTTCACAGATCTGAAAACAATAATCAGCTTTCCTGACCTACAGTTGAAAACAAAATTATCTTTTAACTAAATAGGATCAGCTTTAAAAATCCCTTTGGAGATGTTTTTATTTATTAAATGCCTTCGTTGACAACAGCATCTTTTATTTCCTATTACTCCAATTCAATTTCTCCTGCATACAAAGTAATGAGAAGAATGGCTGTAAATCCAGTTAACATTCCAGCATTCTGAATCATGAAGTAAGTAAAATCGGTTTTTCTTCCAGTTACCTTTTCTCTCAGCATATCGTTCATCTCTGGAAACTAAAAGAAAGATGCATTGTTAGATAACTGTCGCCATCTGGTGGTAAAACATAAAACAGTCGCCTAGAGATTTTGGAGGGGGGAAGGCTGGGTAGTGATGATTTAATTCAGATATTTAAATGTCTTATTTAGCATAGCATATAGAAATAGCATAGCATAGATAGCATAAAAGGAATATCTAGTCTTATCAGGCATCAACATGAATAGAAGTATGGAAGTAGTGCCCCCCAAGTGAGTTAATTGGTGGGATAGGATTTACCTCATTTTATGCCTCTGTTCTCTCTTTGTCTGTCCGCCTGACTATCTCTCTTCCCCCTTACTCTCTGCGCTCCATTCACACCTTTCTTTCAAATGCATCCACCCTTTTTCTATCCTCAAAATCTTCACACCCACCCAAACCACTATCTGACCTCTTCCCTCTCTAATTTTTCAATGAGCTACATCCTTCAGGCTCCAGCTTTAAATCATACTTTCTAGTGAGGTTTCCCTCAGCACCTCCTAGCTTACACTAGATTCCCCTAACTTCATCTCTCACCGTATATACTGCTTTTCCCCTTAGTTCACAGATTTTTTTAAATTGGTAATTATTTAGTCATGTGTGTGATTTTCTTCATTGACTTTCTGGTTTCTTCTCTTTAGAGACAGAATGCCCCACAGAGGCAGGAGTGTGCCTCTCTTTGCTCACTCCAATGTCCACAGCACCTTGCAAATTCCAGGCCAGGCACAGAAATATCAATCAATAGTAGCTGATTAAGTAAATTTTTAGAAATCGCTATACATTTAATTCCTGCTCTCTTTAATTTGGGTCCTTCTGCTTGCCCTACCCCTCACAAATCATAAGGCTTTCAAATAAATTATGTACTCTTCTAGGATTGAAGGCTGTATCAATCTCGTTACAGTGAATGCAATTAAAATTCCAAGTTCTGTTCTTTAAATCTACCCTTTCTCAGCAGATAAACTCTACTGGAAAGGCTCCAAAAGATCTGTAAATGGCAGCTTTTCAAAAAGTATTCCAAAATGACTTGCTACACACACACACACACACACACACGCATACACACCTACACACACACACCATGGTGCATTGTACCACTGTACAATGTACCAAAGCATCCAAGAGGCCTCCAGAATCCAATCAATCCATGTGCCTGACTTAAGAAAGTTGTTACCAGGATAAAATGAGTGAAAGCTGTGAAACCATGCTGAGAAAAGCAAATCGTTGTAGGACATATAGCATCACATATGAGTACCCTTTCCCTGAACGGAATGATTCTGATAGATTCTGTTCTCCTAACAGAGACCAGAGAAGTGATGGCCTACCGCAAATACAGTATGAGACATGAACTGTGTGAAGAACAATATAAATGCAGTGATGATTCTGCGGGATGACATTCCGGCTCTGATAAGGGCCTGCACGGAACAGTGAACAGAGCTGGATGGTTGTCATGCAGAGCTAAGAATGCAGATGAAAGAAACTAAATTAATTAAATGATGTGTGTAATACATATTCAGTTCCAAACACAAAGGAAATGCTCCTCGATTTGCATATATGTAGCATAGTTTCATTTTCTAGAAAGCTGTCCATGATTCATTTGAAAATGCACAGGGCACAGGACCATTGATAGTCTCTCTCTTACACACACACACACACACACACACACACACACACACACACACACATAAATAAAGACACAGACACAGCATGGACAATCACAGATATAAATATATACCGCCCAATGTAAATGTTGCCTAATTTCAATTTACCAGTTTTAGTTTAATCCGAAAGGCACCCGCTGTTTAGAACTTCGAAATAATAAAATGCTATTTACTGTAACAAATCATTCCCTTCCAAATGTGACATCCTGGGGCCCCTGGGTGGCTCAGTGGGTTAATTGTCTGACTTCCACTCAGGTCATAATCTCATGGTTCATGGGCTTGAGCCCCGCCTCAGGCTCTGTGCTGACAGCTCAGAGCCTGGAGCCTGCTTCAGATTCTGTGTCTCCCTCTCTCTCAGTGCCCCTCCCCAGCTTGCACTCTGTCTTTGTCTCTCTCAAAAATAAATAAAACACATTTTAAACAAAAAATATGTGACATTCTCACAAAAGAGGGGGAGAAGTTCCCATGGGGACACACTATATACTATATACTATTATAAAGTACAAGGGAAAAAACCTGGGAAAATATCTCTACTTCAGCAAAAGTAAATCATTTCATCTTTTATCAGTAAAATCATAGATCAAAGGATCAATGAGAATCCCTTTCAAGTTCTTATGAATACAAGAAGAGTTATCTGTTAGCCAGGAATGTTTTAAAGGATGACAGAATTTCCACACTGTGGAAGGCAGAAGGTTGCCCTTAGCTCACAATCCAGGTGTTTATTTCTAAACGTTAAATTAAGATGAGATAAAATTTTAAAATTTCTTACCATATCTGCCAGAGAAATATAGAGGAACATGCCTCCAGCTAGGGCAAATATAACATTTGGAGCAAAATTGTTGCCCACCAAAATACCAAAAGCCAGCCCAACATAGCAGGAACATGCAGAAAGGAAATTGAATAACAAGGCTTGCCGAGTGCTCATTCCTGCACTGAGTAGGATCACAAAGTCCCCTGGAAAAAGAAGAAAATACCAAATAAATAGTTTTTGCTATTTTTGGATGAGAGACGATAAGCATTATTGTCCAACAAGAGCTCCTTCATTTAGATGCATCAGTGGGGTTTTTAAGTGTGTCACCTAAAATGTCTCCCTTCAGGGGTTCCTGGGTGGCTCAGTCAGTAAAGCGTCCAACTTCGGCTCAGGTCATGATCTCACGGTCTATGAGTTCAAGCCCCACGTCAGGCTCTGTGCTGACAGTGCAGAGCCTGGAGCTTGCTTCTGATTCTGTGTCTCCCCCTCTCTCTGCCCCTCCCCTGTTTGTGCTCTGTCTCTTTATCTCTCTGTCTCTGTCTCTCTCTCAAAAATAAATAAATGTTAAAAAAATAAAATAAAATGTCTCATTCCACTGAATGAGAAGTAACTGACTTTTACGGTATGGTCAGAGCCCCTTACCTAACTCATGAGGAAATTCTTCACACAGAATTGCTATAGAAGTACTGAGTCCCTGAAGAAGAGACAAGGTGCAGGAAGCCCCAATCGCCAGGCCATCGATGAAATTGTGGAGGGCGTCACTGAGGGTTACCATCCAGGCAATTGTCCCTATTTTTGATAGTTTCGGTCCCTTCAAACAGGTACATGAACTCGACTCTGTTTTTCCATCCTGTAAAATAACAGAAGCGCAACCACCAAAATAAGCTACATTTCTTGAAAGTCTGAGAGTTACCCAGAAAGGAGTAGGGGATGTGTTATGTATTGAGAAAGACAAATGGTTCCAACAGAAAGACTTTCATGGTGGCTAAGAACTCCTAATCATTTATAACAACAATGAAAACTTACAAGAGGGAGAAAGGAAATGAATGGACACTACAGGCGTTGAAGGAACCACATAAGAGACGTTTTACTTTGGTTTCCCCTTAAAAAATCCTTTTGTTTTGTATGAACAATTCTTACTATTGCCTTCCTAATATGCGACAGAACTTAACCTAAGAATCTGATCCATTTGCATAGTTTAAAATAAAGGAAGTTTTTCAAAGACCAAATGTAAAGTCTTTTTCCATGCTACAGTGTAAATGTGAAATCCTCATTTCAAGCACAAAGACACCAAAGAACGTTTACGGTAATCCCTCCTATGGTATCTGAGCAGGTTATCTGCGCCTCAGTTTCTTCAATTGTTAAATGAAGACAACACACTAGGTGATTCATTTATTTTTCAATGACTTATTGGGTTTCCACTGTATTCCAGGTAGTGTCTGTTGAGTGATTAAACTGTAACAATGCGTTCCCTATCAGCTCTAAATTTCAATGATTCTCTTAACATCTCATGAAATGTGATTGGAACAGGCTCCTTTGCACTAACACCTCTTTCCATTTTGAAACAATAATAAAAACAGAAAAGCCTACAGCAAACCCTTTGAAAGAATTTAGATTTCCATAAAATTTGCAAAGTTGTATGAAACCAAATGCCAAACGCCAACTCAAGCATTTTCCAGAAACGGTAGAAAAAGATAATAAAATGCAAATTTACTTTTAAGTAGGGATGCAATTTGCAATTAACTGGAGAATATTTTATTCCTAATTCTCCTCCCCTCAACTTTACCTCAACAGCTAATCAACATATTTATTGAGCCGTGTGCTGGGTGCTATGGGAAGTGCGCAGAAGTGGAAAATGCAACTTCTATCTTCAAGATGTGTATTCATTCATATTGGAGAAACGAGATGCAAAGTATATGACTGACTTTTTAAAAAACGTTCATCAAACACCCGGCCAAGAAGGGCTGCCTTCTGAGCCATCATGGGGGTGGGGGGGGAGGTTTTAGATTTGTCCTAATGCCGCTTCATTGCTCAAAACACTTTGGGGACCGCTCTGTCAGAATTGACTTTAGATCTTGCAATTTACATCTTTTCAACGTGTCATTAGTGGCAAATTTTCATCTTTGGGGAATGTTTTTGTAGACACAGCCAAATGTCATTTGGAGCCACCGTGTTCTTAAATGGAAGAACATGGAAGGGGTGGGGAGTGGGGGTGTTACTTTTGTACTAGCAGCAGGAGCGGTGACAGTGGTAAGAACACACACAGCAAAGGCATATAGTATTTATCATGGGCCAGGCCCTGCTTTAAGCACTTGAGATATTTAATTCCTTCGGAAGAGTTCTGTGAATTAGGACTATTATCATCATTTTAGAGCTGAAGAAACTAAAATACAGAAATGCTGGCGAATTTATGCAAGGATGCAAAGGAAATAAAGTGGACTACTTTAGTAACTGTTTTACTGCTCCAAATTTATGGGAGGGTAGGGAGGGGACCATTTCTTGTCTGAAATAGGTTCTGAAGGCAATTCATTAGGAGAATACCCCCTTCTCTCAAAAAACTCTTTTTTATTATTTTTTTAAAGTTTATTTATTTTTGAAACAGAGGGAGACAGAGTGAGAGCAGGGGAGGGGCAGAGAGAGAGGGAGACACAAAATCTGAAGCAGGCTCTAGGCTCTGAGGTGTCAGCACAGGGTATCGAACCCATGGACTGGGAGATCATGACCTGAGCCGAAGTTAGATGCTCAACCAACCGAGCCACCCAAGCCAACCTCTCAAAAAATACTTTTAAACACTTGAAGCAATGTTGGGATAAGTATTCAATCTCCCTTTGTTTTACAGGTAAATCTCAGCAGCATAAAAAGAATTCCACCTGCTCTTCAAATGTGGTCTTTTTACTTTACAGTGTTAAAAGATAAACTGAGGTAAATTAAAAACTTAAAGAATTTATTTGAGCGAAAATTGATCCAAATTGGGCAGTGTCAAACCGAACGTGGTTAGGAGTGCTCCACCGACGGGAGCTCAGGGAGGACTTACAGAGACAAGGCAAAAGCAATGCAAGAAAAGTGTTGACTGACTATCACTTAAAGCCCCGTTGGCTTTTTGTGACCAATTGTCTTTAGGTTTTGATTTCATAACTTTAAGACATTTACAGGCTTAGATTTTGGTTTGATTACATAGGCTGCTAAGGCACTAGAGCGACCTTAGTCCAATGGCCTCCTTATTTAATTAATTTAACAGTTGATACATCTTAAATTGGACAACCAACTAATATAGGTAAGTTGGATAAGAAATGCCTGAGAACAGAAAGCAACAATTGACAAAGAAGAAACAGAAGTGGTCATGAGAAAAGCCATAGAGGAAGAGACCTTGGCTTTGCAAAAAGTTATTGCCGGGAGACACTTATTAAGACCACTTGTCTTCATCTTCCAGCTTGGTTTACCTAATCAAATATTTATAATTTCTTTATTTACTTGTGAGGATTTAGGGAAAAGAATAAAAGACCAAATTTTGACTACCTGATATTATGCACAGAGTCTGTACACAAACTCCTCTAATTCTGAAAAAGAAATTAAATTAATATATCAGGCATGATTCTCTTACCTCTAAGTACAGATATTATCGACTGTGTTTATTATGCTTCCTTTTAGCTCTATAAACTTAGGTTTCAAATGACACTGTTGGGTAGGCTAACAGCCATACATTTTTAATAATTTTGGAACAAACATAAGTAGGCAAACATTCACAAGGAGCTTATTTTTAATTCACCTAGTACTAAGTCACTGAGCAGAAGAAACACTAAATTCAAGTCCCCCTGATTAAGTTAGTGAGTGCTCTTCTCTCCCTTTTATTTTTGTTTACTGTTGTCATTGTTTGCTTGCTTGCTTCCTTGTGTGACTTATACAGTAAATCTGAGGCTATTTCTAACCTCAGCCATGATGAGGCAACTCAATCTAGAGGAAAGACCTTAGGTCTAGAGCCCAGGAGAACCAATTCCTTGCTTTGCTCTGACAAGAATTACTGTGTAATCGTCAGCAAGGTTCTTAACATCTCTCATCTTAGTTATTAATGGAAATAAAATCAAAGGAAAGCGCAGACTAATCAGACCTGAAGGAGAAAGAATATCATGGGCCAAAGTTATAAAAGCAGAGGAGAGACTATAATCCCAACTTAAGTATATTGGGGAAGAAACAAAAAGGGGAAAAAAGTACTAAAAAATCAAAATGAAGAAACCAAGTAGACTTATTGCAGAACCCTTTAAATTTAAGCAAAGAAGAAGATCAAAAGAGAAGGAAGATCAAAAAAAGGAGGAGGGTGTAAGGGGGAGAAAAAGAGGAAGAAAGACGTGTGACATGAGGAGGGAAGAAGAGGAAGAGAAACAGAAGGAAGAGGAAGATATGAATGATGGAGGAAAAGAATAAAAAGAGGGAAGTGGAGAAGAACAAGGAAGTAAGGAGAAGAAAAATGAGGAAAGAAAAAAGGACTTAGTTATCCTTTAGTAGGATATAAATCATATAAAAACATCTTATGTCTGCAGCGAAATATTATGCAGAGTGGTTGGGATGATGAATGTCTATTTCCACATGTAAAAATGTCCAAAACACAATGTTGAGGTAAAAAAAATATATATATATATGATATATACATATATATAAGCAAGGCCAGTCTTTTGTTAAAATAAATATTATTATAATTCTCTGATAGCCTAAGTGCAAACATATTTGGAAGAATATTTACAAAATTGATAATCACGGTTGTCCTTGGGAGATAGGACCGCTGTGGATAATCTGTGAGGGTTCTTTTTCTTTTTATC
The DNA here is from genome assembly GCF_008692635.1 of Crocuta crocuta. NCBI lineage: Eukaryota > Metazoa > Chordata > Mammalia > Carnivora > Hyaenidae > Crocuta > Crocuta crocuta. Next base: position 2,309,627 of record NW_027528804.1, read on the forward strand.
TCTTATGGGTGTCCAGGATTTTATTTGCACTTATTATATATCATTTTAATACTCGGAAAACAAATCATTCAAGCCACAAGATGAGAACTATCAGGAGGGAAAAATGAACTTGTCACAATTTAGGAATTATCATCAGCAAACAAGGTAAAGCTGGAAAAACAGGCTGCCTGCCAGATTTCACCTACATTGAAAAAAGCATGTGCTATCCCACTAAAATAAAACTTTTTTTGTTGGATTAATGGCTGCAAAGTCTAGCATGAGCACAGTCAGACCTCATTGTGCATTGGGTGAAGCAAGATGAACCATGATGAATAAAAACATTCTTATAGTTTATGGTCTACATGTTTCATTGATAAGAAGGTAAAAGTGAACAACAATTGCAGGTAAAAGTTAAATTCCAAATTCTAATCCCATGCTGAAAGAATTTTGGAAGAGCTCTGATAAAAATACAACCAAACCAAGAGGAAAGGAGCAACCTACCAAAAAGCAGAATGAAGATGGCAAAAGGAAGTATAAATGACAACAAACAACAGATGAAAATTATATGCAAAGAAATATATAAACTCAATGCACATGAAACAGAAGTTAATGTAATATAAATAAAAATGATAAAATATCATCTTAAGAAGCTGTAAATAAGGGGGAGGAGTGAGATTTAAGGAAAGGAGCACTGCAAGCTAGTTTCAGGATTAAAGAATCAGTGTCTTGGCATCAAATGGTCATGGCTACTTCATAGCTTTGTGTCCTGTAGAAAGTTACTTGGGTCTTAGTTAATCCAATAAGACAAGAAAAGGAAATAAAAGGCATACACATATTGGAAAGAAAGAAATAAAACTGTCTTGTTGGCAAATGACATGATTGTTCACATAGAAAATCCAAAAGAATCAACAAAAAAGGTCCAAGAACTAATAAGCAATTATAGCAAGGTGATACAACAAGGCTAATGTACAAAAGATAATTACTTCTTCTATACCAGCAATGAATAAGAGGAGTTTGAATTTAAAATCACAATACTATTTACTGGCACCACCCCCAAAATGAAATAATTGTAAATCTAACAAAACATGTACAAGGTCTATATAAAAAATGCACAAGAATGATAAAAGAAAATCAAAGAAAAACTAAATGGAGAGATATTCTATGTTTATGGATTGAAGATGCATTAATGTCAAGATGTCAGTTCTTCCCAATGTGACCTATCAATTCAATGCCACCCCAATAAAAATCCAAGCAAGTTATTTTATGGGTATTTTGTGATTCTGAAGTTTATATGGTAAGGCAAAGGACCTAGAATAGCCAACACAACATTGAAGGAATGGAACAAAGTTGGAGGACTCACATTACATGACTTCAAGACTTACTAATATAGCTACAGTAATCAAGACAGTGTGATAAGGCGAAAGAACAGAAAAACAGATCATGAAAATAGAAGCAATAACCAGTGAAAAGACATGAAGAATCTTAAATGCATGTTACTAAGTGAAAGAAGTCAATCTGAAAAGGCTATCTGCTTCATGACTCCAACTCTATGACAGTGTGGAAAAGGCAAAACTTTGGAGACAGTCAAAAGATTAGTGGTTGCCAGGGCAGTGAAAATACTCTATATGGTACTACATTGATAGATATGTTATCACACATTTGTCCAAACTCATAGAATGTACATAAAATACCAAGAGTGAACTGCATACTATGGGCTTTGGGTGATTATGATGGGTCAGTAGGTCACATCAGCTGTAATAAAGGTACTGACCTTGTGGGGGATGCTGATAATAAGGGAGGCTACGCATGTGTGGAGGCAGAGGTTATGTGAAAAATCTCTATACTTTCTTCTCGATTCTGCTATGAACCTAAAACAGTTTACAAAGCACCCATATGGTAATGTCTTCGTTTCTTTTGACCTTTACAACATCCTCATGAGTGAAACAGAACAGATACTGGTACTTTTACTTTAAAGATAATGAAAATGACAAGCAAGAATATAAATGACTTGCTCAAAACCACACAGGAGCTGTTGGGATTACGCTACTTAATTATTTACTGAGCACCTATTTTACAGCAGGCAGGAACTGTGCTAAGAACTGAGGACAGAAATACAAATCAGAGAATCTCTGTTTTGTTGCAATTCAAAGGAACAACCAAGATTCAAACTCCAGGCCTGTAACAAACAGCTCTTATCTGCCCTTCCAGAATAACTCTCTACCCTCTCACCCTGCTCTGTCCTGAATGAGCCACCTCTATAGGCTCTTTGTTCTCTGGTTTTCATTTGAGATTGACCACTGGGTAGCTCTAGAAAGAGTTCAGTGGGAAAAAGGATGGAGAACTCAGGGTATTTATTTTTCTGATACCCACTCGTTTAGTCATCTAAGGCTGTCCAGGACCAATTGAAGGCCATAGCTCCTCCCCAGACAACTCTCTTTGCAGATTCTAGTAATTGCTCTCTGAACTGGATGTTATCTGGGACAGCAAGTCATAAAATCAGCTGTTCACATCAGCAATCCATTATTAAATTGTATATATAAGAACAACCCCACAACAGTCTTGAAGATACAAACAAATTGCAATGGTAGGTGATTCAGACCTCCATGGTATATGAACGTAATGCTTCATTTCTTTTCCCTCAACAACAGCAGGGTTCATGGGGAGTTCCCTAAAGCCAGTTAACTGTGGAGAGATCTGTAAGTACAGCACCAGCCAGCTAAACAATTTTATTCACAAGGAACTTAAAAATACAGTGATAAAAGAGAATTCTCCACATGGGCAGAACTTTTGAGTGTAGTGTTAAACTTCATGTATAAGAAATGTCTGAGACATAGATCTACACTAACTAGTGAGTAGGTGCTAAAAAGTTGGCTAGGTGACCAGAAACTTCCAAAAACCAAAATTGGAAATTGATAGCCAGGAAATCTGGACAGAAATGTACAGATGGACCTCTTGTAAAAGGCGTGAAGTGTGAAGATAAGTCTATTGCATTAAACCTCATAAGAGGCTATTCATAGAGGGTAGTCTACATAACAAAGTGAGTAAGAAAATCTGACCACAGGGACTCCTGGGTGGCTCGGTCGGTTAAGCATCCGACTCTTGGTTTTGGCTCAGGTCATGATCTCATGGTTCATAAGACTCAGCTCCACATCAGGCTCAGCCCTGGCAGTGTGGAGCCTGCTCGGGATTCTCTCTCTCTCCCTCTCTCTCTTCCCCTCCCATCCCCACACTTCTCTCTCAAAATAAATAAACTCTAAAAAAAAAAAAAGATTTAACTGTAAACATCACATGGTATCTTTCATCAGCCATCCCAATGTTTGTTTAATGGGCACTTAAACATAAGGGTCAGAATGGTGCAGACGGAGACAATTCACAGCTCAGCATTCTCTTCCTCTAGCCAAAGTGACCTGGCTTACCAGCACGGAAGAAGGCTAACCTGTCAAAAACCAGGCTTAATGCTAACCCCCCCAAAAAAGGCATCATTGCCCAATGGGGCAGGAAGGCTCAGCTGGCTGTACACAGAGGCAAGATAATTGCATCGATGATTCCCCCTCATCATAAGGGGGTACTCTTTGGACTCACAAAGATAGGCATATATAATATGCCTTCTTTGGTTTCAGTGTTTCTGCTAGCACTATGGTATGCCTGATAGATAACCTGTATAAATGATCTCCAAACCGTTTTGTAGCAAAAGAAATGAGACTATGGGCTCAATCCTTAGAATTCACAAGTCATATCAGTTGTCTCTTCATAGAAGAAAGCAGCTTGACAGAATTATGGAATGATCTGCTGAAGGCTCAGCTAGAGTGCAAGCTAAGAGAAAGAAAACCCTGAGAGGGTGGAGTTCTGCCCATAAGATATGGCTGACCCCAGAAGCCAAGTATATGAGGCCATCATTGCTACAGAGGACGCACAGATCCAGAAACCTTAGGGTGGCCCACTACATGTTTACACCAAATAACCTACCTGAATAATTCTTGCTTCCTGTCCCCAACACCTTAGACTTGGTGATTGGAAGGTCCTCATGTCCAAGGGAATAATTCTTCCACCAGGAAACATGGTCATTTTCTGATTCATTGAAAGTGGAGATTAACTCCAGTAAACTTAAGGTTCTTTATATCCTTAAACCAATAGGTAGACAGGAAGTCACTACATTGCCTAAGATAATGACACCCAATGATCAGGAAGACCTGAGTTTCTGCTACAAAATAAAGATAAGAATAATGTTTGGAACTCAGGAAATTCAGTGGGGGCATTTCTTAATACTTCCTTTCCAATGATCCTGGTCAAGGAAGAACATCAACAATCCAGTGAAGACAAGACCACCAAGGACTCAGATCTTGCAGGAATGAAGATCTGGGTCACTTCAATTGGAAAAGGACCTTACCAGTCAAGGTAATGCCAGGCAGTGAGGTAAATACAGAAGGCTGAGTGGAAGGAGGCAGCTATAATTACTGACCTAGGCCTTATAACCATCTACAGAAGCTAGTATTAGCTATAATTTAAATTTACATTTCCTTAATTGCATCTCTTCTCCCTATCTCCCTCCCCTGGTATTTTATTTGAAGAATACTGGTGGTGGCCAACATTTTAGTTCTAGATTGCAAATTGAATTGCTATCACAGAAGGATGATACACCACACAGTAGTTGATGGGGATTTATGTAGTCTCTGCACTAGGTACACGCATTTTTCACCCAGATGAAGGGCAAGAGTGGAAGATGACAGAAAAAAAGGGGGTGGAGTATACCAGATATCTTTTATTTCCTACTCCAGATCCACCTTCCACCCTTCTTTTTCCAGTTCTTTTCTCAATGAGAACAGTATCAACTGCATCAAAGGGCTCCCATGCTCCTGGCTTCTAGTTGGTTCCAAACAGAGAGCTCTAACATAAAATGAGAGGGAAAGAGGAGAGGGAGACCGAGGTACTTATTCCCTAGGCTCCTTCCTTGAGGGGCAACTTGAGCTGGTTACATCTCTCATTAAAGATCACTGTTCCACACACAATGTTTTTCTGTACAAAACTACCTCTTAGTTTCTACCAGCTTCTTCCTTCCCTTTTCCCTTTCATTATTCATAGTTGATAAGGTTACTCATAGCTGCATGATTCCAAGTCCCAGTTTTACTGCACTCTCCCTTGCGGTTCACCTATACCTTGCTCAGAGCTTTTTAAAGTGTCCCTTTCCTATTTATTATTTATCCTTATTTGAATGTGCCACCTCTCTGGAAAGAACATGACTGATTTAAAAAGTCTAATGCTCTTTCCACACTAAATGCTCACAGACTCTACATAAACCATGAAATATAGTTTAATGGGAAAATTTACAAAAATGATTAAATAGATATAAGTATATCATAAAGGATTAACGGTGCCATACAAACATAACATTTTAGTGGGCTTTGCTTTTATGGCTGTATTTTCTAGTAATCTTAATGTATTTTATAGCTGGTGGTTCCTTTGTCCTTTCTTTAGCCCAGAAAAGTCAGTCTCGGATCACTATAACCAAAATGAAACTTCTTATTGGAAAGAAGAAGTCAATTTAACTTTAATATATTTCACAAAATATAATTCAAATGTGCTTAGTGTTTGGTCATTTGGTTTTAGAAAAATTTCATAACTATTTCCAAAACTCTCCTTGCTAACAAAAATAACCATTAATAGGAAAATAACAATTTCCAGAAACCTTGAAAATTGTTTCCCTTCCCTCCATCCCTCCAGTGGAATGTGAGTAAAGTTGTTTTGGTCTTTAGGAGTTGAAATAATTGCCTTTCATGTTCAGTTTGGGACCATATCATTTTACTGTCTTAGAAAAAGTAACTTAGGAGAAATCTGACAGGTTTTCAAGAAATATGCTACTATTTTGCCAATGGAATTGAAAGTATACACTAATTAAGTATTTGCAGTTATCCTAATGGACTATTTACACCACTCTAAAAGGCTGCCTACTGCTACTGCAGATGGGGATAGCATTAACGCTCTGGTACATTTGGGAAGCGGGATATCATTTCTTATAAAAAGCCTGCATAATGTGCGCCCAGGCCAGCACAGCTCTCACTGTTCCTGAGAAGTCTTAAAAAGGAAGTCAGGAGGCACCAGGAAATTGGTTAAGTTTTAATGTAAGCTGGAGAATGTTGCCGGGCTCTTAAAAAGTAGTGTTTCCCAAATACATGAATATCTACATTGCTCAGCATCAAAGCTTCCAGAATAGTCCAGAGAATGAAAGAGGGTTAGGATGGGGTGTCGTAGAGGAACCAGCCCCATGTGGTAACTGCCTGATGTGTAATTACCATTTGACGTGAGTTATGTCAAAAGAACTGAAATGTAGAGATCCCACCCAATGTACCACAAATTATTGATTAACCAACCTTCAACAGATGAAGGAGTGCTATCTGATTGGCAGACGAGATCTAGAAATGCAAGCCCCTTAGGGCAAGAAGTTTGGGAAACATGAAAAGAGGCAAGAGAGGAGAGATGACAGAAAGGACAAGAGCAAGGATTAACTGCGGTCCCTGTGATCAAGCAGGTAACTAGGACCCTAGGGGAGGTGTTAGGAAATAGGCAATCTGCTGGGAGAGAGCAAAATGAGCAACAGAGAGTTGGAAATAAAGAGTTGTTCTCTGTGAGGGGCCAGCCAGCAGCCTGGTCTCAATTTCAGTATAGAGATCCATCCCTACTTAGTATTTGGAAAGTGAGGAGTGGAAATGTACAGGAGATAAGGGTACCAAGACCTTGTTCCCTCCTAAAGATGTCACTACGACACTGTGAAGACTTGCTCCCTAGTTTAAGAAGTTTTATAGTGAAGAACTGAGCATAGAAGATACAGGACATACTCACTGGCACAGAACAGTAAGAATGATAACATCAATAGTACAAGTTATTTAATCTTCCCAACAGCCCTATGTGGTTATTATTGCCATTTTATAGGTGAGAAAACTGAGGTGTAAAAAGACTAAATAAGGATGCTCAACGTTCTACTTCTAGAGAGGAGCAGAGACAGGATTTAAACGCCTATGCCATGGTACAGGCATGCTTATGGTATGCCTAAGCACACCATGATCTCTAGGAGATGTGGAATTTTGTTCTCTTTCTTGTTCACTCCTATTCACCCAGCATCTAGTACTGCAGGCACTCTGAATACCTTGTTGTCTGAAGAAGTGAAGGCGTAATAATAGTAGAGTACATTTTCTGTCACGACAAGCTCACAAATCATTGTCACATGAAGCATCTATTCCAATCTCTTCAAAGAGCATACCTATGGGCACTTACGTACAATGTGAGAAGGATGTGCATAGAAGAGTGTTCATTAATCAACTCCAAATTGGTTCATTTACGTTTAAATACTCTACAAGTGCAGAAATGTTTTTTTCGTCCTTTGGTTTTTTTTTTCCTTGCCAATTCTTTGTGAGTGAAAGTTGGGGAGCCAGACCAAAAGCTCCTGGAAGACAAGTATTTTTTTCATTTCAGCCCAGAGTTTAACATTAGTAGGTGTCTAATAAATGTTTTCTTTTTAAAAAACGATGGGGAAAGGGGCTTTGTTTTCACTAAAGCCAGTAGAGAAGTGGAATGTGGAAGTTCCATTGTGGTGGACAGATCTCAGGGTGCCTCCACCTCTACCCCAGTAACCATTACAGGGCAGAAGACTTTTATCAACAGCCATCTTGCATCTAACTTTAGAAGACAACACATTTTCAGAAGATTGTTGGAGAAAGGGGCATAAAAATAAGAATAGTGGCAACAAACACGACTAACACTTGTTGAGTGCTTACTGTTTGCAAGGCACTCTCCTGAATGCCATGGGCTGAGTCCTTCTAACACCCTAATCGCAGACAAAGTAATGAGGATACTACAGGTAAGGCCTTGGCCAAACCCACACATCTAACAATGGAAAAGCCAGGACTTGAACCCACATGATTGGCCTTCTAAGCCCATGAGATAAAAGCCAGAGACTACTCAAAAGAACTCTTTTTCAGATAACAAATTCTGAGTTCCAAGCATGGATTAGTTTACTGCTGCTGGCAGCCTCCATCCTGTTAGGTACCAGTGATGCATGAATCTCTGGTTTTGAGTAAAATACACCGAGCTGATGTTCTGAGACTTGCCAACATCTGATACACACTGAAAATACTCAGAGAGAGGAAAAGACACCATCCTTGGACTTTCAAATCCATATAATCTGTTGTTTACAGACTGCATCACGGATGGAAAAATACAGTTGTTTTCTTGACTGTACCTTTCTGAATTTGTTATGTATATTTAAATGTTAGAGCATAGTAACACTTCGAAGGAAGATCTACATCTTGACTTTTCTCCAATATTATTTTATACCAGCATCCACTGTGCCCTAGCTACTCTGACCGTCTTTCTATTCCTAAAACCCACCAACTCTCCCACCCTGCAGACCTTGGACTGAGCTTCTTCTCCCTCATCTTTGCATAGATAGCTGCTTCTTATTGTTCAAATTTTAACTTAAATATGTCCCTGACCACCCAAACTAGTCATTCAGACATCATCACATCACCACCTTCCAATTTCCTCAACATCATGCTAACCCTAGAATATTGAGTTATGAGTCCCATTGAAAAAAAGAATGCCAGAAAGCAGGAACAGTTTCTAATTTGCCACGGTATTTCCAGGACATCGCACAGAGCGTGGCACGAGGCAGGTGATCACAAGACATCTGACAAGTGAGTGAATGACAGGATGAATAAATGAATGCCATCCTCTTGCCCTTTAATGTAGCTTCCCTGATTTGACTTATAGACTAGAATGTCATTCAGAACATGAAGTGTTACCACAAAAGAAGTCCCGATTTAAGATTGCCATTATTGTTTTAATATATAAGTTTCATGACTCTGAAATTGTTATCAAAATCACAAAATCTACAAAGAATCCAGAGAAAATGTGGAATCTTTCTTCCTAGGAAAAAGATCTTTTGCCATTTTACTTCTCAAAGGTAAAACAATCTCTGGGTCTCTGGGGCACCTGAGTAGCTCAGTTGGTTAAGTGTCTGACTCTTGGTCTCAGCTCAGGTCGTGATCTCACAGTTTGGGAGACGGACCCGGCACTGGGCTCCACGTGGACAAGGAGCCTGCCTGGGTGTGTGTGTGTGTGTGTGTGTGTGTGTGTGTGTGTGTGTGTGTGTGTATAAATAAATAAATAAATAAACATTTTTTGTAAAAGGTAAAACAATCTCTAGATTTAGGAGTTTGTTTTGCAGCCTGGAAAACTACTAATGATGATCCCTCGCTTCAATATTTCTGATAAGCACTTTATAACCTAATTAAAGCAGATGAACTAGAAAGTATCAGGCCAGAGACCTGCAAGGTCTACTGAACCTTTATTGGTGATTTCTCAGCTATGGAACTTTTTAAATGGTAATCTGTTTTCGCTAGGTTGCTGTACAGGTTAAATAAAGTCATTTTCTTTATTTTTTAAATTATTTTTTAATTTACATCCAAGTTAGTTAGCATATAGTGCAACAATGATTTCAGGAGTAGATTCCTTAATGCCCCTCACCCATGCAGCCCATCCTCCCTCCCACAACCCCTCTAGCAACCCTCTGTTTGTTCTCCATATTTAAGAGTTTCTTATGTTTTGTCCCCCTCCCAATAAAGTCATTTAATTTTTTTCTAATTTTTTTAATGTTTTACTTATTTTTGAGAGAGAGATAGAGACAGCATGAGCAGCGGAGGGTCAGAGAGAGGGAGAAACAGAATCCGAAGACAGACTCCAAGCTCTGAGCCAGCTGTCAGCACAGAGCCGGACGCGGGGCTCGAACCCACGAACCGTGAGATCATGACGTGAGCTGAAGTCGGACGCCCAACTGACTGAGCCACCCACGTGCCCCCCCAATAAAGTCATTTTCATTAAGCAATTCAATATTCCTAAGTAGAAGATTCAACAAAATAAAGTTTGTTCTTTTTTACTTTTAATACTCTGATATCTGATAACAGAAATAAAAAGCAATTATTTCCCAATCATTTTAAATATAACTGGGCTCACACATTGGGCTCTCTCCTTTCTACTGATAAGGACTCAAAACTTATAATACATCTGAATAAGTGGGTCCACTGATTAACATGGCAAGCAAAGGTAAAAACAAGAGAAAGTCACCACTTAATTAAAATAAATGAGTTATTAACTTAATTGAAATGAGATCCTCAGAAAGGGACTGAAATTCCTTACCTAAAAAGCAGGTATATTGTAAAATCAAATTTTACCACCCAGTCAATGATTTGACTCTAAGTTGTTAGTACATTTGTTACAGGGCACCTGGGTGGCTCAGTCAGTTAAGCTTATGACTCTAGGTTTTGGCTCAGGTCATGATCTCACAGCTTCGTGGGTTCAAGCCCCATATAGGGCTCTGTGCTGACCAGTGCAGAGCCTGGTTGGGATTCTCTCTCCCTCTGTAGCTGCCTTTCCCCTAATCGTGTTGTCTCTATCTCTCTCAAAATAAATAAATGAATTAAAAAAAATAAAAAATAAAAAAGTGAACACGTAATTCGGTCTTCAGATACCTTCAATTTTTTTTTTATTCACTAAGATTATCTGTGAAGTATTAATAGTCTTAAAAGTAGTATTTTTGATCTGGACATGTGCCTGAGACATAAAAATGAATATATATGAATAGAGAAACAGACAAATATCTACAGATGAGTGTGTGTGTGTGTGTATGTGTGTGTGTGAGAGAGACAATCTGCTAATACTCTACTATATAGTATAGGGCTATCAATCTCAAAACATATTGGCAAGACCACACTTCATTTGCAAGATTCTTTCACTTTGTGATCTTCCTAATTTAGGATATTTATTTTAAAATATGTGGAATAAATATAACGCAGAATAACTGAATATAGAATAAACCCTATCTCCCAAGCGCTTGTCCCTGGGACACAAATTCCATTTATTACAATAAAACAACTCAGGGTTTGACACATTTTCCATCATGCAATCAGCTGAGTAAAAATTACTTACCAGGTCTTGATCCATTATCCCCAAACTACAAGATGCAGCATGTAAAGAATACAGTACTTTATAAGCGTTTTCAAAGAATAGCAGAAGTCAAAGCAAAGAGGCCCCTTTTGGCAAGCCCAATATTTATGACACTGAACATCCTTTATAATGCAATCTTTAAAAATTTTTGAAAAAAGCTGATGTTAAAGACACCCCAGGAATAGAATGTGTATTCAAATTCTTCCATTACTTACGCTGATTTGAAACTGGGCTTTCTATGTAATAGAATTAAGCAACTCTCTGATGTCCAGAATAATTTACTTGAACCTCTGAAATTTTTTCCTCATGTATCAAAAGAAAAATGTGTTGACATTCATTCTCATTTTTTTTAATCAATCGCATGCATGACAAAGCAACACAGCAATTCTTCATTATACTAATAGGGGGAAAATTAACTTGACATCAAGCCTAATTGAGTAAAACCACATTAATTCTTCTAAATAGGGATAAGTCCTGCTTGATTAGTGAAAGCAATTTAGTACAGAACATGTTTAGATAAATACACTTTTATTGCTTTCTAGAACTCACACCAACTAATGGCTCCCACAGCAAGAACAGAGCAGGGTGAGGAGGGTAGAGGTCCTTAAGAAAACATGCCATATTGTAGGGATAAAATTAATGTAGCGTATTGATCACATAATCACAACTTGGTTATTATTTCTTTACATAACTTAAAAACCTTAAGAGCACCTTGCCTTATAAGAATTGTTCAGAAACAATTCTTATAGATACTACCAAGATACTCTATAGCCCAGCATACAAACAAAATATAACAAATCATAATTCGTCAGCTATGGCAGATTAGTAGAGTCAAAATTAAGGAGGTCTCATTGTGCAAGCAATCCTCAACTCACTACAAGTTGTGTTTCAGAAATTTACTTGTAAGTTCATTGTTAGAAATTGGAACTGATTTCAGCAACGTCCCCCCCCCCTTTGGAAGTTAGTGTCAAGTGTACCGAAGGACTATAGAATTGGGAATTAGGACCCCAGAAGGGGATTTCATCATAGCTTTGCCATTTATAACCTGGGTGAACTTGAGTGACTTAAGAGCCTTAAGTGACTCATCTGTAAATAAATGTAATACCTATTTCACAGGCCTGTTGTAAGAATCAACATAATAATAGCTGTAAAGCACCTACTATTCAGTGCTACCTACTTTTACCCCTAGGCATTTTTCTTCTTTCACGTATCCCTCTACATCAGAGAGGATTAGCTAGGAGGTTCTAGAAGCACTTTGATGGGTCCATGAATGTCTTTAATTTGTACATAATAATTGGTGGGTATGTATATTCTTCTGTTGCAAAAGTTAATGTGCCTCATCAAAAAGCTTCCTAAGGGGAATGATTAAGAGTACTCTATAGGCACACTTCCCTAAATTTTTCAAAATATTAAATGGCCAAATGTTTAAAAATAATAACTGGAAGCATTCTCTGCAGCTCAGTTACCATTTCACCAAATCTTCTTTACGTAGCAATCTCTCACCCACCCTTTGAGTTGGGTACAAGCACTAAGGCGCCTGGGTGGCTCGGGCAATTAAGCATCTGACCCTTGATTTCAGCTCATGTCATGATCTCATGGTTCATGAGATTGAGCCCTGTATAAGGCTCTGCAATGACCAGCATAGAGCCTGCTTGGGATTCTCTCTCCTTTTCTCTCTGCCCTTCCCTTGCATGTTCTCTCTCTCTCTCTCTCTCTCTCATTCTGTTTCTCTAAATAAGTAAAATAAACTTTTTTTTAAAAAGATGGGTACAAGCGTCATCTTCTCAGGAGAACATCCATGCCCACTTCACTTGGATCGCTACCCACCCTGATGTGTGCCACATCTTTCTGGGCAACTGTATACCTCTACTACAGTACTCATCACACTACAGTACAATTTTTTTTTTTACATGTCTATAAGTACCTTTAAAGAGTACCAAGTACATGGTTGATGTCTGTCAAGTAGGTAGGAATTTTTTTCTCACATTTTTGTGATTTGGATTTCTCACATTTCTGTGATATTTGGATTTCATTAAAAGTATTCATTTTAGTTGATGAGAAGCATGCAAATCAGGAAGCAACTTAGCTTTGTTGCTCTATGTGTGACTGCTCTAAATTCAAATTAATCCTGACCTCTCTGAAACTCAGTTTCCTCATCTGTGAAATGGAGATAATCTCAGCTACCAATCAAGGTTGTACATGAATAATATTTGTTAAGTACTGAGTGTATTCCCTGCACATGATAGGTACCCCCATCATCACACACCAACTACCACCATCACCATCACTGCTGTCAATAACTCAGGAGTGGCAAGTAATAGAAATCTGACATGTTTATTAATGGGCTGCTCTACCTTACACTGACTATGTTTCAGAGACTAAAGAAAAGAAACTGCAGAAACAGCTTTCCAAGAAGCAGAATACAAAATGATGTTTCTGGAACTTTAGCGTAGGAGCAAGCTACTTCCATGTGTAACTGCCTGGCTCCCTGCACTCTCCAATCCTCTAACGGTAGCAGGCATGCCATTCTCTCTGTCTGCAATAGTGTAGGACTCTACCCAGATCGACTATTGCTCTCTCTGTCTCACATCTGTGGAGAGCGGTGCCCACGTCTGTGGGCTCCAGGCTATAAAGTTCAATATGTCCAACCCTGAAAGTAAAGACACATGCTCAGGGCTGAGAACTCTGCCTTTCTGCCCAGCAATCTGTCATGATCTCTAGTCCCCTCCATCATATCAACAGAGTCCAGCCCAAACCCTTTACACTTTTCCCCAACCCCACACTCTTTCATTGCTACTTCCCCCTTGCTTGAGATGGAAGCCATCTGACACCCCTCCTCTAACCACAGACATGTTTTTCACCTTCCACTCCCTCTTAGAATAGAATTCTAATAGACCATAAATTGCTCCAGCATTGAATTCCATCTTAGAACTCCCCTTTTCATGATCAACAGCTCCACCTGTGTACTAATTCCCTCTTTGTTTCTTTTCTAGGAATTTGCTCCAACAGACATTCTTCCCGTGGCTTCCATTCTATTCTGTAGCCTCAAGCTCTCCCTGTCCATTCTGATTTCCTCCTTGTATGAAATCTCCCTTGGATTTCCCAAATCTTGTTTTTCCCTTCAATGACAAACTCATTGAAATAGCTCACTCTCCTAGTCTCTTTCTGTACTTACTAAATATGGCCTTTCTTCTCCTTACGGCCCATTGCAGGATAATACCTCCAAAAGTAGCTGTATCTGGCTTCAGAAGCATCAAAAATTTATGTATTCTTTACCAAAGCCTTTTCAAAAACACTGATAAAGGAGTTATCCCGCACACACACAGTGCCACTTCTAAATAGCCCTCAGTCTTCTCTCCTCACATACAGTTTCAGTCATCAGGGCAGATCCTCCCAATCTCCTCTTTCTTAAAAATTCTTCCCAAATTTTCTCTTTCCACCCCATACCAGTTTTCCGTCTTCAAATAAACCCATTATTGTGTAAGCTGATCTATTATTTTCATTCATTACCCTATGCTGGAGTAATGTAAACAAAGACACATCATATCAAGGAGAATCTACTATATATTGGGGACCCACAGAATTTACTTTATTTACAGCTGGAAACATGGCACCACCCCACCCCAGCCCCTGGCTATTTTCTTCCATTTTTTCCTCTAATGTTCCTGTAGATAGCCTAGTATACAAGACTTTGTCCACCAAAGTGGACCTAACAGAGCACCAAAGTGGTCCACCTAACGAACCTTGACATTGGGAAATTTTTTCTGAAAGGTAAGCAAATCAACATTAAAATTCAATTCAACCACCATCAGATCCTTTATTCAAACCTGCTGTTTGGTTTTGGTCTCTGCAAACTGCCATGAAAGCTCTGTTCTCTTCCATTATTCTAAAAACCTTCATTAATACAACTCTTAGCTATAAATTGCTCCCAGTAGTGAAATAAGTCATCTATTTTTGAACCTTTAAAATGTTTTCCACCATATCTTCACAGGAGATAATATACATAAAATGCTCTCTTTTTTCCAGTTGACGTGTGCTTATAAACCTGACATATGATCCCACAACTTTGTACCAAATCTCCTGTCACGAGCTGCTAGATATTCTGCCATTGAAATAGAGGACTTTGTGGCTTTGAGTCCATACATAATCTTGTCCACTGTCATCCTTACTTAGCCCCTCACTGCTTCTCAGAAATGTGGTGATGTTTGATAGCATAGTAGTTTGATTTAATATTTCCTGCATACCTATGCTTATTCATTACTTTTAAAATATTTCATTTAATCCCAGTAATAATTATGACTGGTAGAGTTTTTTTCCAATTTACAAAGGAAGTAAGTTTTAGAAAAGTAAAGGAAACTGATTAGTTGTCAGGATCAGAATTTAAATTCAAATCCATCTGACTCAAATTCTTTGATGAAGCAAAGGTTTTAAAGTTACTAATTAATTACATCTAATGAATAACACTGTAGTTTAAAAATGACCTAATCTTTGTGGAGAAAAAATGACTTATTTATTCATTTAGTCTTTCACTTTGAAGACTCAATTCTAAAAGCAAAAAAATTAACTATTATAGATAATCCATATTTGGTTACAGTATACAAAAAGAAAAAATCCAAGAAAATCTAACACTGAGAACAACATTTAGTAAATTTAAATATGAAGGAACTTTCTTAATCTAATTGAGGATATCTATTTAAAAAATAATAATAAAGCAAGCAACCTACTAAATTTAGAAGCATTCCCATCAAGGCCAAAAACAAGACAAAATACTAACCCATTACAATTTCTAATCCTTACCAATGAATCCTTACCAATGTAATGAGGCAAGAAAAATAAGGGTTTTTTGGACAATTAGAAAATAAGGGGAAAATGTGCTTATTTGCTCTTTGAGCAAATTACATAGCAAATTCAAAAGAGTAAGCAAATAAAATACAAAAAATACTAAGAGAATTCAGCAATGCTACAGGAAACCATTACTTTTCAAAATCTGTCACTTCTGCATACCAGCAATAGCCAATTAGAAAATGTAGTAGAGGAGCACCTGGCTGGACCAGTCGGTAGAACATGAGACTCTTAATCTCAGGCTTCTAAGTTTGAGCCCCACATTGGGAGAAGAGATTATTTAAAAATGAAAATCTTTAGGGTCGCCTGGGTGGCCCATTCGCTTAGTTGTCCAACTCATGATTTTGGCTCAGGTCATGATCTCATGGTTCATGGGATTGAGCCCCACATCAGGCTCTGCGCAGACAGTCCAGAGCCTGCTTGGAATTCTCTCTCTCCTTCTCTTTCTGCCCCTCTCCCACTCGCACTCTATCTTGCTCTCTCAAAATAAATAAGCATTAAAAAAATTATAAAATTAAATCTTTAAAAAACAAAAAGAAAGAAAATATAGTTGGAAAAGGATACCACTTAGAATACCTGCAAAGCTACAAAACAACTAGAAATATATATAACTGAAAATCACAAAACAAGGAAAATGTGAAATATTATAAAGGTGTCAGCTGTCCCTCAATTGATCTCTAACTTCAATGCAATGTCAATAAAAATCCCAAAAATCATATTGATATGGAAAATCAGAGATAAGTTTCAATGAAAAAAAAAACAGGGAGCAGAGTCTTGTTTTAGAAAATTCAATGCTTACTAAAAACTATAACAATTAAGGTCATGTGGTATTCGGCTGGGAACTTTTTTTTATATGCAGATAAACAAAAGAGAATAGAAAGCCCACATACAGACACATTGATATATAGAAACACGATATATAGCAGAACTAAAAATGATCTATTCAATAAAAGAAGCTAAGATAAATGCTTATCTATACAGAAAAAAACTAGTTTTTCTTACATAATATACAAAAATAAATTCCACATGAGAAATTAAACTTAAAAGTTTTAGAAGAAAGTATGAAAAGGGACACGTGGGTGGCTCAGTTGGTTAAGCATCCAACTCTGGATTTCTGTTCAGATCATGTTCTCACAGTTCCTGAGATCCAGCCCCAAGTCAAGTTCTATGCAGACAGCATGGATCCTGTTTGGGATTCTCTCTCTCTCTGCCCTGCCCCTGCATTCTCTCTCTCTCTCTCTCTATGCCCCTTCCCTCCATTCTCTCTCTCTCTATATAAATAAATAAATATATTTTTAAGTATAGAAACATTTCTTCTTTACTTTGGCAAAGGGAAAGAAAGTTTCTGAAACAAGACTCAGTGTAGAAAACCTGAAGAAAGTATTAATATATTGGCATTAAATTAAAACTTTCTAAAAATAAAATAAAAACTAAGTGAAAAGAGAAATCACAGACTTCAAGAATATATTTATAACCCATTTAACTCAAAGAAGATTAGGATATAGAATATATTTAAAACTCCTACAAATGACAAACACTCCTTGATCAAGCTTTAGTCAGGTTCCTCTGAGCCCTCTTTTCAACTAGGCCTCAATCTTAGGCTTTTGTGTGTGTTTTCGCAGGGTCCAGTTGTAGCAGGAATCCTGCTAAGCCAGTTTTATAAAGACTCTCCTACTCTTGATGTTTCCTCTTAACAATTTCCTATCCACTGATCCTTTCACTCTGCTTGTTGGCTACAAATCCTCAGCTGCCTTTCCTGTAGTCCTTTGCAGAGTTGACCCTAGTGTGGACTATAGTCTTCTTTACCATTTTAACAAGCATCAGAAAAAATGTTTCTTCAATATAAATTGATTAAAAAAATCAACTAAAAATATGGGAAATAGATGAAAAGGAAACACAAAAGTAAATTTATGATCAATAAACAGATTAAGAGATTCTCGACTTCACCAGTAATCAGAAATATACAAAGACAAATCACAAAAAGATCACAAAAAATCACAAAAAGATATCATTTTAAACTCATTAAAATTGGCAATAAATTTTTTATTTAGTTAATTTTTAGGTGGAGGGTGCAGGAGTAGGGGAGAAGAGCAGAGGGAGATAGAGAGAGAGATAGAAGGGGAGAATCTCAAACAGGCTCCACAATCAGCACAGAGCCCAATGTGGGGCTCAACCCCATGGCCCTGGGATCATGACCTGAGCTGAAATCAAGGGTCAGATGCTCAACCTACTGAGCCACCCAGGTGCTCTGGCAATAAATTTTTTTAAGTGTTGCTAAAGAAAATGTGACCTCTCTTCTGCTGTTGATAAGAATGTAAAAAAGCATGATAGTTCAGAGAGCAATTTGTTGCTATTCAATAAAATTATCTGTGTGCATACCCTATGACCTACTTCTTATGAGCCTAGCTATATACCCCAATCTTTCTCACAGAGGTTCTATAAGATAATCAAGTCTTAATGCTTTAAGGTATCCATCATGCCTAATAAATTATTTTCTCTTCTGTGCATGTTGAATGATACCCTGTACCATCCTCAAAAGATGAGAGAAAACAGTAGCTTTAAATCATCTTCTCCTCTCACAAAACTGCAGCTGAGGAAAGCTCTAGATCAATGATTCTGAATCAGAAACTATCTAATGTCAACCAAGGGCATTTAGAAGTGTGAGGGTAATGGGAGCTATTTTTTGGTTGTCATTAATGACTGGAGTGCTATGTCTGACAAATAGCACCCTGAGAGCCTTAAATGTTCAATATCCTTCAATGTACAGGGCACTTTAACACAAAGAATTGTCCTACACAAAATGCCACTACCACGCATCTTGGCCCTAGACAAACTCTACACCCAGGCACAATGAGACATGGATAAGAATGTACATTGTAGCATTGTTGTTATAGCAAAACTCTAAAAGGAAAAATATCAGTGTCAGAGGAAATGGATAAATAAGTAGTGGTAATATCATGCAGTTAAAATGAATGAAGTAGAAATGGAAGTACTAAAATATGGGCAAAAAAAGCAAGTTGCACAATGAAATGTCCCAAATACTGTTTTTCAATTTTAAAAATGTAAAATGCAACACATTACTTGTGGATATATAGATATATAATAAAAATAAAAGAGCATGAATAGATATGGTAAGGTTAAATTCATGCAGATGACACAGATGCGACTGACATATGCATATGATAGAATGCTACAAAGCAGTGAAAATGAATGAACTATTATCATAAACAACAATATAAATAAACTTCTCAAAGGCACTATTGTGAAAAAGAAGCCATATACAAAAGATTACATACTCTATGAAAAGCTCCTATTATGACATTAGAACTCATAGGAGCAGTTTCCTTCAAGGGGAAAGGGTAGAATCATTGGAGAGGGGACAAAGAAGGCTTCTGAATTGCTGGCGACATCCTATTTCATGGTGTAAGTAGTGGTTCCAGGAACAAATTTACTTTGTGAACCTTCATAGAACTGTACAATGATGTACCGTTGACACGTTAAATCCTCATCTTCTGAGGGTATTTTAAAGGACTGTATCCTACAGTATGTAGGATAGGAATTAGTCAACATAACTATGTCAATTTCTAGGGAGACTGAGAAGATTTTTCTTGGAAAGTCTTGTCTTTGAACATCTTTTCCCTTTTCTTTTTCACTTCCAGATATTTACTCATTCAACAGAAATTCAGTTGGATGTATATGTATATACATGCAGAGGGAAAGAATGCCCTAAACGTCTACAAGTTATACACAGAAGTCAAATTTCATAATGCTTTAATTATGTTTGCAGGGACCTGGTAGTATACATCAATTGATTAAAACTTTAAACTCCACAGAAGTAGTAACCCCGTATACTGTTTATCAGGAGATTGGCTAATATCTTCCCCTTCCATTTGGATACCATAGCATTCCCTGACTAAAACCCATAAGCAGCTGTCTGTCCTTGAGCAAATAGATGGAATAGTACAGATTTGACTAACTTTAAAAACACTTTCATAAACACTAACTTATTTAATTCTCCCAGCTGGTCTAGTAGTTGGTGGTACCGAAATTCTTTCATTAGGATTTAGTGTGTCAGTAGTAATACCAGCCTTCTTGTGTGAAATCAGGGATGTCCTAGCTGCCCAAATGACTGGCTAATTTAAGGGGTCATTGCCGATAACCCTAAATCTCTCCTTAAGGAACATCTTTAGGAATGTCCTTTCAACTAAACAGAAATGGACTTACAAGTGCATAGCTGAACAAGTCTGATAGAGAAGCTGGGGCACAAAAACCTGATAATATCATTCAAATGGCAAATTAAATTAGACTTTAAAGTTTTATTCCATTAAGTGAGAATAAATGTTTCAAATTCTCTTGTCTATTTAACAGAAAGTCAAGGTCAGACTTGAAAGCATTTATATTCAGAAGGTTGTGTTTATTACCAGATGGCTTTCAAGTTTTAAAAATCAAACTTTAGTTTTTAGGAAAAGTAATCAAATTGCAAAAAAATAAAAAAGGTAAATAATGGTGATAAGAAACCATGAAAAATTTGTATTTTAGCCTCTTATTGTGTTACTCTGTGTTTCACTGTGTTTCCCAGTGAAAAATATAGAGATTCAAAAGCCCTTATGGCTTAGTACAAGAAGCCCTCTTGTAAAGGATATTGTGTCAATAATTAAATATATAGAGTTAGGAGTTATTCCCAGTGGAATAAAAATTCAATTGATAGGATTTGATGAGATCATATAATTAAAGCCTAAAGAGGAAGATAAAAACTGGCAAATGGAAGCAAAGAAATATGTATTTATCATATGCATACAATGTGTCAGACATATTTTGACATAAGTAACCCACAATAAATTATTTAATTTTCACAAAAAAATCATTAACTTAAGGATTTTTGATCATTATTTAGCAGAGGAGTAAACAAAGCCTCAAAGACATTAATTGATTTTCCCCAAATCATACAACTAACATTTTATTGCCATGACGAGAACACACGCCCATGTCACTCCAAAACCCTTGCTTCCTCCTCCACATCCAGTTGCTCTGCAAGCAAAAGGAGATTCAGAGAAGACACCAGAAAAGTAGTAGCTAACATGAGAGGTGAAGGTTATTACAGCATCACAGAAGCCACCTAAGGAGTAATTCCAAGAGGGAGGGAATGGCTTTCAGTGAAGAACTTGCCTTTATATTCCTAGCATTCAGCCAATAAGTACTCAAATATGGGCTAAACCACAGGTATATCTCAAAAAGAATGAGAATGCATGTTAAGAATACAGTATGTGGGGCGTCCGGGTAGCTCAGTCAGTCAAGCTGGATATCAGCTCAGGTCATAATCTCACGGTTTGGGAGTCCGAGCCCCACATCAAGCTCTGCGCTAACAGCATGGAGCCTGCTGGGAATTCTCCCTATCTCCTTCTCTCTGCACGCCCCCCCCCCCATTGCACTCTCACTCCCTCAAAATAAATAAGCATAAAAAAAAAGAGAATATAGCGTGCTACCTAGAAAATCACTTGTAATACCCCAAAGAGAAATTTCAGAGAATAGGTAGTGATTTTTTAAAATCAGACATGATTAAATATTTGAGATGATGAAAAAGAGGAAGGCACACATAAAGACTAGTTAGCAAATGAAAATAATAGGCAGAGTAGCGCAGGGTAAGGGTTAACAGATGGGCCTATGAGTCGGGATGTCTGGGTTTAATCCTAACCTGGTACCTGTGTGACTTTGGTTAAGTTACTTAACTTCTCTATACTTCAGTTTCCACATTGTTAACATGGAGTTAATAACTGTACTTACCTCATAGGGTTGTCACTATAAGGAATAAATGAATTAATATATGTAAAGCACTTAAGAAAGTAACACAGAGTCTTCAGTATTAGCGAGTTTTTCAAGAAGCTGGACAGTATAGGGAAAAGGAAGTTTGAAAACTCTTGGGGAGTAGCAGAGTCAGGAAGAAAGAATAAGGTAGAAAAGACTTGAGCATATTTGTATATTTGTAGACATGGGGAGAAGGAGAGATTCAGGAAAGATAAATGGAAACAAGAAGAAGCCATGGGAAAGATGAGTACCTCTGGAGGAACTGCCTTTAAAAAAGAGAAAGGAGGGGTGTCTGGGTGGCCTGGTCAGTTAAGCGGCCACATGTGACTCTTGATTTCGGCTCAGGTCGTGATCTCATGGTTCGAGAGATTGAGCCCCATGTCAGGCTCTATGCTGAACAGCCTAGAGCCTGCTTGGAATCCTCTCTCTCTCTCTCTCTCTCTCTCAAAATAAACTTAAAGAAAAAAATTTACCTAAGAGAGAGAGAGAGAGAGAAAGGATACAAGTCCTGACACAAATAAAAAAGGTGGAGAGCAGAGAAGGAGACAAAGCAGTTTTTAAGATGTAACAGATGATGTGAAACAGCAAAGTTCACAGATTCCAAATAACAATCTCCGTCTCAGTAAAGAAGCAAAGGTAGGAGTGGGAATTTTGGAAAGTAATGAAAAGGTTTTAGAACCAATATTCTTGAAAATTTGAAAAGGTTCACTAGAGATGAATAAAAGTGCAGTTAGTATTAGTGAAGTGGGCAAAGTTCAGAGGGATTCAGGTATCAAGTTTTGTGACTTTTCCAGCACAAAGACTAGAGCCAGATAAAATGAGCTGCAGGGCAAAGAAGCATCAAGATCCAGTGAGAGAGAGCAAATTCCCCTGACATCGGAGCCCTACCCAGAACTCCTCTTCACGGCTGCCCATGGGGAACTGTCTGCTTTTTCGTAAATACCAGTCAATCAAGATCAATGAAAACAACTTGTTACATAATTTTACTACTTACGTAGTTTTCGGTTTTAACTAACGGCTGACATAACCACATAGAGGAATGTAACTGTTTTCCATTTACCAAATACTGTGATTTTAAACAATCAATAGGTTTTGAGTGAAATACAGCAGAATGGATATATATATATATTTATCTGTATTCCCTTTTGAAACTCCTTAAAATAAGAAATAAAAGGGTCATAATGCCAGTGACAGAAAGCATGGCAGATGATACGACAACACTGAGATATTTATTTTGGAAGATGAAAAGTGGAGGATGCATTCTAACTGACTTCATACAAGAAAAAGTCAACGGGAAACAAGGTGATGTGGTGCCGAGAATCTCAGAGAACTTTAGAGAATGGAGGCATCAAGTACTTCTGAAGGTGATGGGAGAAGACTAGAACTAAAAATAAGAGAATTCAGGGGCACCTGGGTGGCTCATTTGGTTAAGCATCCAGCTCTGGATTTCAGCTCAGGTCACGATCTCACAGTTCAGGGGATAGAGCCCCAAGTCAGGCTGTGTGTTGACAGCATGGAACCTGCTTGGGATTCTCCCTCTCTCCCTCTCTCTCTCCCTCAAAATGAATAAATAAACTTTAAAGGAAAAATAAGGGCACCTGGGTGGGTCAGTCGGTTGAGCATCTGATTTTGGCTCAGGTCAATATTTCACAATTTGTGAGTTCGAGTCCCGCGTCGGGCTCTGTGCTGACAGCCAGCCCAGAGCCTGGAGCCTGCTTCGGATTCTGTCTCCCTCTCTCTCTTCCCCTCCCCCACTAAAGCTCTGTTTCTCTCTCTCTCTCTCTCTCTCTCTCTCTCTTTCTCTCTCTCTCTCCTTCAAAAATAAATAAACATTAAAAAAATTTTTAAAGGTGGATGCTTTCCACATTCTGGTATAATATTTCAGTTATAAAAGAGCTGAAAGTTTATTCTATCCCATTGATGTATACTCAGTACTTGAATACTGCCAAGCACATATTAGGTATTCAGTAAATACCTGGTGAATGGATTAAGTGTATTTAACATCTATAGGACTCTCATAAAGACCCAAGCACTTCAAAAATGTTATCTCTCTATCTGGAGTATATCACTTCATGTCAATTATTGACAAAGGAAGTGCCCCAAACATCACCACATTTTGCAGCTAAATTCCACTTCACTTTACTTCACCTCAGTTTTTTTTAACTATTTATTTATTTACCTATTTATTGAGAGAGAGACAGAGACAGTGCAAGTGTGCAGTGCCTGATGTGGGGCTCAAACTCACGAACCATGAGATGATAAACCTGATCCGAAATCAAGAGTCAGATGCTTAACCGAGACACTCAGGTGCCTCTGTTGCACCTCAATTTTAAACATAAAATCCACTATAGTTAACTTCTAAAAATGGCTGATAATAATTGTTCTTCTATTAGGAAAAAAAGGGTGACTCATCACTTTATCTTTATTGGCATCGATTCCTCAATTAAAGCACAAGAAGTTTCCTTTAATAAAAGACTGATTACAGACTACAGGAGAAATAAGTCACATGGTCCCTCTAGTGGCCCAGCAAAGCTAACACTCCTCAGAGTACCCAACATTCCTAAGAAATCAACCCCTAACAAATGCAATCCTTCTAAAGCTATAGATTCACAGGGGAAAGACTCATCCGGCTGACATGATTTCACAGGTTTATATAATAGAGAAAAGAACAAAGTAGCACGTGTCACAGGGAGAGCTATGAAACGTTACCTAGTGATAGTAACTGATTAAGGCAAACACATACACACCTGTGCATTACATGGATTATGGTGCCTAACATTTACAGGGTCTGGAGCGAGGGTACTAAGGAGGTCTTAGAAATTTGTCTAAATATTTAAAAGTTACTGGGCACTTGGGTTGTTGAGTCGGTTAAGCGTCCGACTTCAGGTCATGATCTCAGGGTTCCTGGGTTCAAGCTCTGTATTGGGCTCTGTGCTGACAGTTTGGAGCCTGGAGCCTGACTCAGATTCTGTGTCTCCCTCTCACTCTCTGCCCCTCCCCACTCATACTCTGTCTCTCTCTCTGCCTCTCAAAGATGAATAAATGTTAAAAATTTTTTTAAAATAAAGTTATAATCAAGCTAATGAACTGGTAAACAAAGTATCTTCTATCCTCTTACTGTAACAAATATACTTCCATGGCAATACATTTTTTTAAATGTGTAAAGCTCTGGCTTTTATATGACATCCCTAAGATGTGCATTTTAATTATTCTGTAACAATGCTTTTGTTCTTCCTATATTCTAGCAAAATCTAGAATCATGTTATTATTATTTAGATTGTCATATGATTTGCATTCTATTGATAGAATGTCAAATTAGACTACTTTTCTTAACTCACTCTTAGTTTCTTCTTGTTTTCAATTTGGGAAAAAACCTTCATTGTGTTGATGAAGAACCATCAAGGAAATTCTTAAGGCAATGTTTGGACTCAGAAATGAACTATGAATTTTCCATGTCCTGTTCAATTCATACAATGGAGTCATATAAGTTAAATTCTTTTTATCATATAAAAAATTAGGGGGTGCCTGGGTGGCTCAGTTGGGTAAGCATCCAATTCTTGATATCAGCTCAGGTCCTGATCTCACCATCGTATATCAGGTTCCATACTGAGAGCCTGCTTGGGATTTTCTCTCTCTCTCTCTCTGCTCCTCCCCTACTCCCTCTCTCTCAAAAAAAAATAAACATTTTAAAAAGTTAGAAAATATTTTTTAAAAACTTCTTTAATGTTTGTTTGTTTATTTTTTGAGAGAGAGAGAGACAGAGACAGAGTGTGAGCTGGGGAGGGGCAGAGACAGAGGGAGACACAGAATCTGAAGCAGGCTCCAGGCTCTGAGCTGTCAGCACAGAGCCTGCTATGGGGCTCAAACTCATGAACCATGAGATCATGACCTGAGCCAAAGTCGGTGGCTTAACTGACTGAGCTACCCTGGTGCCTCAAAATAGAAAATATTTTAATTTTATTATTAAAATCACTATAATTTATATTACTCTATTATCTCTTTAAGCAATATATAAACCTTTATGTTATTTCTTAACTCCAAGTTAGTTAACACGTAGTGTAGTATTGGTTTCAGGAACAGAATTTAGTGATTCATCACTTACATATGACACCTAGGGCTCATCACAAGTGCCTTTCTGAATGCCCATCACCCATCTAGCCCATCCCCCAACTGCTAGGCCATAGATTAGTTCTATTTTTAAGTTTTTGAAGAACCTCCAGACTTTTCCAGAGTGGCTGCACCAGTTTCCATTCCCACCAATAACGTGTAAGTATTGCCCTTTCTCCACATCCTTGCCAACATCTGTTGTATCCTGGGTTGTTAGTTTCAGCCATTCTGACAGGTGTGAGGTGGTATCCCATTGTGGTTTTGACTTGTATTTCCCTGATGATGAGTGACGTTGAACATCTTTTCATGTGTCTATCTCAGTGACTTTGGAAAGGTGTCTGTTCATGTGTTCTGCCATTTCTTCACTGGATTATTTGTTTTTTGAGTGTTGAGTTTGAGAAGTTCTCCATAGATTTTGGATACTAACACTTTATCCAATATGTCATTTGCAAATATCTTTTCCCGTTCTGTCAGTTGCCTTTTAGTTTTGTTGATTGTTTCCTTCACTGTGCAGAAGCTTTTACTCATGATGAGGTCCCAACAGTTCCTTTTTGCTTTTGTTCCCTTGCCTCTGAAGACATGTCTGGTAAGAAGGTGTTGTGGCTGAGGTCAAAGAGGTTGCTGCCAGTTTTCCCCTCAAGAATTTTTTAAGAAAACTGAAAATAATGGGGCTCCTAGGTGGCTCAAGCAGTTAAGTGACTCTTAATTTCAGCTCAGGTCAGGATTCTATGATTCATGGAATCGAGCTGTCAATGCAGAGCCTGCTTGAGATTCTCTCTCTCCCCCCTTCTCTCTGCCTCTACACATGCTGGTACTCTTTCTCTAAAAATAAATAAATAAACATTTAAAAAAAGAAAATTGAGGGGTGCTTGGGTGACTCAGTCGGTTAAGTGTCCGACTTTGGCTCAGGTCATGATCTCGCAGTTCGTGGGTTTGAGCCCCGCATCGGGCTCTGTGCTGACAGCTAGCTCAGAGCCTGGAGCCTGCTTCAGATTCTGTATCTCCTTCTCTCTCTGACCCTCCTCTGCTCATGCTGTCTCTCAATTTCTCTCTCTCTCTCATAAATAAATAAAACATTAAAAGAAAGAAAGAAAGAAAATTGAGAATAATAGTACATTACTCAGTACTTAACTGTGTCTTCATTTAAGACTATACTTTCAACCAGATGGCCAGAAAATAGTCCCCATCAGAAATTAGTGTCAGGACTAATGGCTCATCTCAAGGCCTATCATCCTGGAATACACCTTCTCTGAGTTCAGTTGGACTTCTCATTCCCAGAAGTATATTTCCAGAATCCTAGCTTCATTACGTGCTCTCACTAGATTGGTAGTTTACTGTGGTTTACAATTCCACAGTCATTCCTATTCAGAATATAGAAGGCATAGTGACACTGGGTCTCCAGCAATGATATCAGGAAGTCCAATACCACTTCAGTTCTAGTTCCCTTATATATAACCCATCTGATTACTCTCAGAGATTTTTAAACAGTGTTTTTCTCCGATATTTGCGTAGCTGGCTCCTCTTTCTTATTATCCAATTCTCTGCTGACCTCTGGAGGGACCTTTGTCGATCAGTCAAAGAAGCCCCCACATGTCACTCCCACATCACCATATTTCATTTTCATCAAAGTATTGCTATGTGATATTTTATTGTTTTACTTTTTTCTATGTTGTCTACTAAATAAAAACCGTAAGCTTCACAAGAATTCATTTGCTTCTGAATCCCCAGTGCCCAGGACAATGAGCAGGTACTCAATAAATGCTTATTGAGTAAATGAACGAAAGCCTGTGTACTAGCACTACTACCAGAAACAGAGTAAGAATAGCTTTTCAACTGGTATTTCTAAATTACGTGAAACAAGACCATGTTCAGGATCCCATTTTTGTCAGAGTGCTAATATTTACCACAAACACATCTTCTGGCCATAGTAAATCATAAATTAGGAGCCCGAAAACTCTAAAATTAAAATTAAATTTTCAAGCAGTTTCATTTATTTGCCCTCAGAAAGCAACAGCCTAGGATCAAATTATCTTCTACCCCGTTGAAAATTAATAGTTATCAAGTCAAGAGTTAAATTAAGAGTTATCAAGTCAAGAGTTAAATTAATATTTATCAAGTCAAGAGTTAATGTCATCGTCTTGAGTCTAGTAGAGAATTTGTGACCTGAGGAAGGCAATCCAGCAAGAATGCAGGCTTCAGCATCAGATGGCCTCAATCCTGATCCAACTTTGCCACGTAGGAGCTGTGTGTCCTTGGGGTGGTTATTTAACCTCTCAAAGCTACAGTCTTTGAATTATGACAGTACCTATCTCTTAAACTATGATGAGTGTCCACAGAGGCCATTCATTTAATTCTCAGCACAGTCTCTAAGCATTAATAAATGTTAGCTATAATTATTGTAAGAAATTATCTATTTGAACATTTCATATTCTTTGCAAAATCTTGGCTGAAAACATTATTCATTACATTGCATGAAATAATTTCCTCTCTTAGCTTAGTGCTAACACGAAACTGCCTCTTCAAACACACTTGAGATTTTCCTTAATCAGGTGGAGCAAAGTATATGACCGATCATGTTTTCTTTCCAGAAGGAAACTCAGGTCATATGCCATAATAACCTCTTCAGATATTTTTTTTCTACTTAATTGTTTTTTCCTAGGCTTTCCTTGATTTTATTTTCAATGTTTCTTTTTTATATCATGTTTTACTTTGTAGCTTCTGGATCTATTTACCAGCTGAGTGACCCTGCAGAAGTTATTTAACATCTAAAGTCCCATTTTCTTCATCTGTCAATGAGAATTGTTGTGAACACGAATGATACTGTCACCCTAGCACTCCTTTTTCCTAAACAGTCCTCTACTCCATCCATATGCCCTGACAGCCATACAAGGGGCCCAACTCTCTGTTAGTCTAGAAGGGGACATCTAATGCAAGCCGGACCAAGGAGACAGTTGCCAGGAATTTTGTATTTAGGACTGAAAGAGTCAGGTCACTTTCCTTCTAGCGGCTGAAATTATAAGACATAAATCTCAGGAGTTGCTAGTGGCTGTGTTTTCCACCTATGGAAGGAACCACTGAAAAGTGCAGAATGACTCTAAGACACGGAAGAGAGGGAGGCAAAGGAGTTCTGCAGGTTCTAATGGTTCCTAGGTTCTCACTCTTCCTATAGCCTGGCTGTTCCATTAGACAATCCACTATCTCTCCAATAAAGTCTCCTTTCTGCATACATAATTTGGGTTTGGTTCCCATCATTTGAAACTGAAACAGTTCTAAGATGTAAAAAATAAACCCTACTTTGAATAATTGCTATAAAAAGTAAATGAGACAAAACAATTAAGTGCCTAGCATATTACCTGGCAAATAATACTCAAGAAATGATACCTATTAACATTATTTAGAAGATGGGGATGCAAATTCTAAATCAATTAATTAATGAACACAATTTTAATAGCTTACAAATCTTGTTTCTTGAGGTTTCAAAATTATTCCATGGGATTCTTTGGTTTTGGATCTTGAAAGAATTGCAAAATAAGAGAAATGCTCTGATTAACTTTGCTACATATCACTGTACATATAAATCTGAGTAGCTCATACATATAGTTAAATGATCTTAGGGAATAGTGAAGTCTCAGATCCAGTAACCCACAATTTCTTGCTTAACTCACTTGTTTAGAGTAAATATAGGGAGGAAAATTGTAAACAGAATACAAACTTAGATTCTACTTAATTCCACATATACAAGAATAAGTGAGACGCATTTAAGTGTATAAATGTTGATGTGGTTGCATTTTATAACTTATTGTATAAGTAAGTCTTTACATTGTATAAAGGATGCAATACAGTAAAGAGAAAATGGAGTTGCCATACCTGGAGAGATACCACGCTGACATTATCAAAATGGATGTGTCCGTTAGGTTCTGTGACAGCCGGATTTGCATAACATGTCACACCATTGATTGCAGGTAACGTTTTAGGTTGATGAGTTTTCTCATGAGAAGGACCAAAGTCATCACTTGCAAAGTGGGTATGATCATTCTACATGAAAAAAATTTTTAAAGTAAGAGGAGGTTATAAGAAGACAAAATGGTGGCTCACACTTCCAAGAAAGTAGGGAGTCTAGTGATTTTTATTTGTAAGAGAAAATCTATATGACTATTCAATATGTAATCTTTTTAGATTTAAAATGTATCTTCGGGGCGCCTGGGTGGCTTAGTCGGTTAAGCGTCCGACTTTCGGTTAGGTCATGATCTCGCAGTTCGTGGGTTCGGGCCCTGCATCGGGCTCTGTGCCGACTGCCGGCTCGGAGCCTGGAGCCTGTTTCAGTCTGTGATTCCCTCTCTCTCTGACCCTCCCCTGCTCACCCTGTCTCTCTCTCTCTCTCCTAGAAATAAATAAAATATTTTAAAAAAATAAAAATAAAATGTATCTTCATTTATTAGATTTTGTTTTTTTCTGTTTGTTCATGTTAGGATAAATATGCCTTCTTATTTTGATGAACATGAATGAACACAAATTGTGCACCATTTTTTTGGCATTGAATTGTTGGCACTTATTCCAATTCTACACTACGAATCAAGTGTTCTCTTATACTTATTAATATATTGACTCTTCCTTCTCCTCACATTCACAAGCCTAGTAACTGAGCTGTTCATAGAATTATAAAAATAAAATTCCAGGGACACCTGGGTGGCTCTGTTGGTTAAGAGTCTAACTTCAGCTCAGGTCATGATCTCAGGGTTCGTGGGTTCAAGCCCTGCATTGGGCTCTGCTCTGACAGCTCAAAGCCTGGAGCCTGTTTCAGATTCTGTGTCTCCCTCTCTCAACCTCTCCCCAACTCATGCTCTGTCTCTCTCTCTCTCAAAAATAAATAAAACATTTTTTAAAAAGAATAAAATTCCTGCCTTTATATTCCTATAAAGCTATATATAAAGTAGACATAGGAAGTCAAACATCAAATATTTTAAATAAAATCCATTTACCTGACCATATGCCTTTAATAACATCTTAAGCACTCTTTCAAAAAAGAAAAGTAGGTAAAAACCACCAAACACAGCAACTGCCTTCTCAACATAGTTGTCACTTTTGGGATTGAACCCAAATGCCTAAGAGAGAAAAAAAGTTCAGATAAGACCAAGTCCTTTAACTGATTTTTAGAAAATAATACCAAAATCTTTTAGTATACAATTTTTACCAAAGTTCTAAGTCCATCTTCAGATAAGTTAATATTGGGAATATACCCACCAAAATTACAAAACAAAAACTCTGAAATTTAAGTAACCAAATTATAAACATAGAAAGTTTTGTTAA
This sequence comes from Crocuta crocuta, assembly GCF_008692635.1. Classification (NCBI taxonomy): domain Eukaryota; kingdom Metazoa; phylum Chordata; class Mammalia; order Carnivora; family Hyaenidae; genus Crocuta; species Crocuta crocuta. The sequence goes on from NW_027528804.1 coordinate 2,340,656, forward strand.
TTAAAACCCCAGAGTATCTTCTAGTTTCCTGGCTATATCCTTCAGCAATATTTACCTTGAAAGAGAAAGGTTTTAGTGGTCAAAAAGAAGCACTGATTCACATCTTTATACATATTAAATCTAGGTAATTAAAAAAAATGAGACATTGATAATCCATTTTCTCTTAAAAGTAATGTATTTGTCCATCATATCCAGAGTTGAATTTTTAAAGCAAATATGGCAAAGTCATTTGGATTACTGTTTTCCCAAGAGAGACCTTTTAAAACCTAGAGGATCCTGATAGGTCCTAAAGAGATAAAGAATGCAAGGGTTGGCCCCAAGAATAAAGAAGAAAAGAAAGATTTTCACATGCACACACACACACACACACACACACACACGAGAATGAAATAATCTACTGTTTAAAGGACATAGAGCAAGAACTAGAGTTTCAAATTATAAAGAGCCAAGGTGTTCCTAAGAAACAAGAAACATAAACTTAAGTAAAAGCTATAATAAATGTATGAGGACATTTTGTGGTATATCATCAGTAAATCTGACATTGCATGCTCTTTAGAAAAGTAAATAAATAATAAAAGTATGTGGAAAAATTAAATTCTCCAAATGCAAGACAAAAAAAAAGTTTTAAAGCCCTCAGAGGTGTCCCAGAGCTGTCTGGGCACGTCCTGGTGGCTGGCCTCCTAGAATATTAATTTTATCTCCGACACTAACATCCCCTGTAGCTTTAGACAAGCTTTTTCTTCTGCTGTGATTCAGCTTTCTCTTATCCAACACTATCAAGCAGACCATAAAATGCTGTGATAATTATGGAGCCTTAAAATATACAAAGTGCTGAAATATTTAAAAGAAACAATTATTCACAGACATAAATAGCCAATGTCCTTACCTCTGGAATAAGCTGGAAAATAGCATTTGAAAATAGAGTCCCAATAGCCAGACCCACAAAAAATGTCAAAATCTTAGGGAAATAAGATTTCTTTATCAATGGAGTCAAAACCAATCCGAGGAGAGATGCCAGATTAATAATTGTCACCGACAGGAATCCATATCCCCAAACTGTAGATGAGAGGAAAAGAGTAGCAATTAATCAAAGCAAAGGGGCCAAATGAAGTCTTACTGTAGAGTAAACTTGAAACACCTTGTTTCTTTAAAAGCTCGAAATAGGTATCTTCTTTAAAACAACAAAATCTTCTCAATGAAAATATACAGAAAACTGTCAACATTACTATAGAATAATAAATATTCATAGTAACAGTTTAGCTTCACTAAACACTTTAGCTTCAAAGTGACCATAGTTGCTTACACTGAGCTTGTCATAAGCACTTGTCTGCAGGTGCCTGTAGAGGGCACCTTGGAAAGGCAGCCCCTCGGCCCTCCAGCCGGAGCCTCCAGGACCCAGACTCAGCCAAGTGCCATGAGCACTCAGGAGGGCAGCACGAGGAAGCCAGAGTGGAGATGCATTGCATAACTGGAGCTGCCGAGTTCAGATTAAGGCAAAACGATCCTAGAAAGTGAAGACTCTGGTGACAGAAGGAGTGACAAGTCTTTCATCTCTATCTCTAAGGCCTGGTGCCCAATAGGTGCTTAATAAATGTTGCTTACGATGAAATGAATGAATGTTATCCTAAGCCATACGGCTAATGGCATATGTGACCTCAATTTCCTCCAGATTGTCCTAGAGGGGTGGTTCCAGGACATACTTGGAGTGCAGGTGAAGCATGCTGTGTGACCCCAGGACAGTCACGGATGGCAGTGTGGGCTGACATACAAATGGGCCCCTGGAACCGTGCAACACATGGCTTTGCCTATGTCTCCCACACTGTGCACGAAAGACAACATAAAAGGCTAGAAAGCTGCCTCTGCATTGCCACTTCTTTAAAATGTGCAGAAAACATTTTTAAATGTTAGGCCTCTTTTCTCACTGGCACCCTCAGTAGAGCACCATAGTAACACTTAATGCTTACGAGTGTTTGCCATTGCCGGGTACTCTGCTAAGAAACTGATGTGTATTTAATCCTCACAAAACCCTGTGAGGTAAGTTCAGGTAGTACCTCCTCATACAGTTGAGGAAACCAAGACATATGGAGTTCAGGTGAGCTGCCCAAGTCATGTAGCTAGGAAGCTGGATTGTGAGCCCAGGCAGTCTGGCTCCAAGACCAACATAGTTTAGCAATATGCTTCCTTACTCCTGTAGAAGTATTCTAATTTTCAAAAAAACCAAGGGACTCAACAAATCTATAAAGATTTAATATTGTGCTTCCTAAATACAAGATTGCTCACCATTATTCTAGTTCAAGCGATTCTATCTAAAAACAATCTGGGGTGCCTGGGTGGCTCAGTCGGTTAAGATTACGACTTCGGCTCAGGTCATGATCTTGTGGTTTGTGGGTTTGAGCCCTGCATCAGGCTCTGTGCTCTCAGAGCCTGGAGCCTGTCTTCAGATTGTGTCTCCCTCTCTCTCTCTGCCCCTCCCCCGCTCATGCTCTGTCTCTCTTTGTCTCAAAAATAAATAAACATTTAAAAAAATTTATCAGGGTGCCTGTGTACCTCAGTCGGTTAAGTGTCTGACTTCGGCTCAGGTCATGATCTCATGGTTCATGGGTTGGAGCCCCACATCAGGCTCTGTGCTGAATGTTTGCTCAGAGCCTGGAGCCTGCTTTGGATTCTGTGTTTCCTTCTCTCTCTGCCCCTCCCCCCCTCACACTCTGTCTCACTCTGTCTCTCAAAAATAAATAAATGTTAAAAAAATGTTTTTTAATTTATAAAAACAATCTTATCAAATGTTTATGGAGCCTCGGATATAGACCAAACCATGGTTCTTGCCAACAAGGAACATGGATCTTTTGCTTGGAGTACTGGGAAAGGGGTAGGCACAGGCACACACAAAGCAATACAAGTTAGTTTGTGCAGCATACCAAATGAAATGAACAGAAAATAAATGTTACTGTTGCCACAAGAATCATCACAGCACTGACCATGACTTTATCTTCTCCAGATGCTTTCCTATCAGTTCCAGACCCCTGACCGGGCCCTGCAAAGTCATCTCATTGGAACTACAAAGGTCCACCTCATTCCCATTTACTACCTTATCACCTAACACAAGCTACCTACTCCCCTCAGACTTTCAATGTAGAGAAAGCTCTCCATCCCCAAATCTCCCTCTATGGTATATTGATGTGTAGTTCCCCTTAACACAAATAGTCTTCTATCACTTCACAAGTCTATATGCATGCATTCATTCAACAAACATTTATAATCTCATTGGGTAAACAGGAAAGGTACATGCTGAAACTAAAATAAAAATGCACAGTTTTTGAGTACCAAAGTAAGGCAAAACCACATACACATACTAAATACATCCCCTTCCCCTAAGAAATCTGTAATTTCCATAGATAGCAGAAGTGTTAGGATCAATGTCAATTTGTCACCAAACCAGTCAATTTCATAGACAATTGGTGACCAAACACTATCAATTTTTCTTGAGACCTCTCTCACTCTAGCTTCTCCATCCTCATTGCCAGTGCCTTGGGTTGAGGCCCTCGGCCTCTCCCACTTCCTCTTCTGATGCATTATGAGTCTTCTGTCTGATCTTCCTCCCCCTACTTGACATGGCCCCCAGACTTACATCCTAAAACACAAGATCATCTCATGCCCCTATTCAAAACTGCTGTTCATAAACTGACTCCCACACAACTTCTCCAGTGTTATTTACATGCTTCTCAACATGGCCTTTATGCTAACATAATGCTTTCCAAGTACAGAATTACTTTACTTGTAGTTCTCTATCTGAAAAGATCTTTCTACTTTTCATTGCCTAAGAAAGTCACACGTGTTTCTCTAAATCAACCACAAAGCCTCTTCTATGAAACCTTCCTAGCTCCTCCAGGTGGCTGTCCCTTCCTCCTCGAGGTCCCCATGGCTCTTTGATTAAAGGTAATTGGGCCACCAACCATATCTTGTGTGCTAACCTAGTTCTATCACTTTTATAATTGTCTACATTATACAAATTAAGAGATTTTCAAGAAGAGCTATTTTTTTTCATTCTCAGTGCCTAGAATATTGCCCAGCAAATAGCACACATTTTTTAATGAATGAATTCATGAATGTCATATTTCATGGTACAGCCCAGAACTCTTGCCAAAAAAAGAAAAAAAAATCATTTGCCTATCTAATCTTTCCAACCTTAGTCACTATTGTATATATTTGTCAGAACTAGTTGGGGAAGTTTGGGAATATGAATCATCACCTTCTAAGCAAACTACATAGCTTCCTCTTCTTATGTTGTTAGGACATTATTAAAGAAAAAAAGTTCCATTCATCCACTCAACTGGGGCACCAAAGAATAAATTACTATAAGAAATTTACTTGGGCCTCTCCATATATACATAGGACTCTCTCTAATGATCTGATTCAAAGAGGATCTTTTCTCTCTGCTTCTTAGTGAATTCTGAAAGATTTTATAAATTTCCAAGGAAAATTGGTAACAAGAGCTACCGTTTATTGAAAGACCACTGTTTGTTAAGATTCTTCTAAAAACTGCATCTACTCTAACTCATTGAATCCTCCTATTTCATAGAGTTTTTACAAAAATAAAATAAAGCCAGTTAATGTTGTCCCTGGTATATATAGTAAGACTCCAATACATATCATTATAATATAAAAAATGATAAATTAGTAAGCAGACCACCATATAAATTTCAGCTCATTTAACTCATTGTTATATAGTTAAAGAACTAGGAGTGAGGAGCCCTCTCCTCCTTCCTCAGATATTCCTCCTGGAGGAAGCCATTCAACATCTCTGGAGCTTAGACTTATGTTACTGGTTCTACTACAGAACTGGACAATGTGATCTCCAGGGATGCTACAAGTAAACTTCTATTGTGCTTACTTACTATTTGAATTAAATAGCATTCGGTGACCCCATCAAAAAAAAATGCACCAATTTTGGATCATTAAATTACTGCTAAAACAATTAGTCTATCTCTTAGAGAATTTAATTTATTATCCATTTATGGTATCCATCAATAAGAGCTTATAAAGCACCTGAAAGGCAATTTCAAAATCACAAAATATGAGGTCTCTGATATATGAGACTATTTTATCTGTCCACTGAAACGTCAGTGTAAACATGTGTATAAAATCCTTATATCATGACTCCTTTGGATTAGTTTTATTTTGGTTTTCATTCCTTTGAATGAACTCAGAATTGAGTCTACATTAAGTAAACAGTTACATCAAGAATCAAGTGCATTTCATTACTTAAAAGAATAGGCTTACACAGGGAGCATGGAATGGAGTGAACCTATGAAAAATTTTAAGAGAAGTAAATATAGTCTTCCTTCTCTGTGCCAGGCACTGTTCTAGGAACTTGCATATATTAACACATTTGATACCTCCAATAATTCTAGAAGGAAGGTACTATAGTTATCTCTTTTTTACAGGTGAGATATCTGAGGCACAGAGATATTAAATAAATTGCTCAACACAGAAGCACACATAGTTGCACTAAAATAAAACAAGATAGTGCACCAAATAAAGGCAATATAGTGTCAAATGAAACTTCATAGATTAATGAGTACTCTACGAGTTACCTTAATTCTCCAGAAATTTTTCTCTATCTTCTCCCACTGGATCCCACCCACTCCAGCCCCATTTCAATTCCTAAGATAATATATACCCTAAGAGCCAGTTCTTTCTTGGGCCTCTGTCCAAATATCTGGTGCCTGTTTAATCTTGTAACTTAGAACTATTGATTTTTCATTTTATGACTTTGTAGTGTTGACCCTGGAATTCCCTCACTTCCTGCTTCCCAATTCCCTGTTCCTACTTCCTGGTTACTGAGATAGAGGAAACCTGGGAGTTAGGGTCAAAGACACTTTTGAATGTCAGTCACTAATATGAAGAGTAGAGGACTTGCTTTTCTGAAGTTTCATCTCCTATACCCAGAATTATGTACATGGTAGATATATTTTACTTAACAGACATATACATAGTGCCTAAGCAAATGCTATATTATACTCTATATGCTTCACAAATATTATTTCATCCTTATAGCAACCCTACAAGAAAGGTACTGTTTTAGATAAGAAAACTGAGGCAGAAAGACATAGTCATGTGCCCAAAAATAGCTGGAAAATTACAGAGCTGGGATTTGAGTCCAGGTGGGCTGGCCTCAGAATCTATACTTTTATTATGTTACACTATCATTAATGTTAATATATAAAGCATTTTCTGAATTTACTTTGGAATATAAAATGCAAAGTACATTAAACAAACTTGTAGAACTACAAACACATTCCTATTTAGTATATAATCTAAAAAAAATATTTGCCTAAACAATTAGCTGTGAAATTATTGTTATTCACAAAATTGCTAATTATATTGATAAAGTATATTTGGGGATTTCTATTCTACATGTGTGTAAATATAGAATATGAAAGAGAACATGGGTCCGGAAGCTGAGATGGCCAGGTTTGAAGAAGGCTCTATCATGTGCAAGTTGTATACTCCTGAGCAAATGACTTTATACTCCCTGTATATATGTTTCCTTGGCTGCAAATGGGAATTGCAGTTCCTACATTACTGAGTTGTATGAAGATTAAATGAGTCAACATAGATCAAGTATTTGGAACAGTACTCATCCACGTAGTAAGTACTACATATTCATATATACCAAAGGAATCTAAAAGTCAGTAGAATAAGCACTTCCTCTGTTGAGGTGTCCCTTTTCTTCTCTATCTTCTCTCTCTTTATATTCTTTTATACTCAGGTTAGATGTACTCACTCAGACCAGTGGTTTCAAATGTCATTTCTAACATGACAAATCTCTAGCCTTGTCTTGATGTCTGAGCACTAAATGTGTGCATGCTACTGTCTACTGTACACTCTTCTTGGTGGTCTACGTCAATGTCTAAAACTGACCATGTGAAAAATTATACCCAAGCTTCACCACTTGCTTCCTCCATTAAGAAACTGCTGCTCTCAGTTTTCTCCATTTGAGGAAATGGCACAAACTCTTCCCTGGTTTCAGTGGCTCAAACCTTGATTCATCTTTCCCAACCCCCACATCAACTCCAGAGGCAAATCCATGTTAGCACAGTTTCCAAAATCCATTCTGGATCTGATCACTTCTCCTCCTTTCTACTCTCCCATCTCAGCCAAAATCCGCATCATCCTCAGCACCAGCCCTGGGAAAATACCTCCTGATTAATTTTCTTGCATCTACTCATACCCCATTACAATCTATTCTTCAAACTGCAGGTAGAATAATCCTATACAAATCCAAACAAAATCATGTCACTCCCCCATTTAGAACCCTACAGTATCTTCATACCACATTCAGAATAAAATCCAGTCAATTTACTGCATTCTGAAAGGGCCAGGGCACCATTTCCTTCTATTCTCCCTCTTGCTTATTATGCTCCAGACACACAAGCTTTCTTGCAGTTCCCTACATATGCCAAGCTTGTTGTCAAGCTTATGGAGACTGTTCCCTTGACCAAGAATGTTCTTTTCCCAGAGAAGATCTTGCCATGGTTCTCTCCTTGCTCTCAGGGAGGGCCCTGCTCAAATGTAATCTCATCAGAAAGGCCTCCTCTGACTTATTGAAAATCACACTTGCCCACTGTCTCCTTCTATCCCTTACCTACTTAATTTCTTCATAGCACTGATCACTATGAAATTACATTATCTATTTGCTTGTTTGAATAAATGTTTATTATTTCTCTTTTCCATTACACTGTAAGCCCTAAAAAGGCAGAGAATTTTTCTTCTTTGCTACTGAATCCTCAGTGCCCAGAACAGCATTTGGCATGTCATTCAATAAACATTTATTGAATGAACAATGTACAAAAAAATGAGAATTAAAATATCCATGTTGGTCAGGTTAATGATTTGAGAGTACCAAGAAATTGCACATAGCTGGCAAACAGACCCATGGAAGAAGTGGTTTATCTTATTTGGAAAAGAATTCTTCTACATGTTTAAGTATATGAACTATACAGTAAGCATGCACTTGTTTTCTCAGATTTTAGAATTTCTTTGCAGCAGGTTATTCCTTTGAATTACACTACTTATGGCAATACTATTATAGGCAGTTTAAAAAATAGTCACTGACATTTTCCTACGTTAATGAAAATTAAAGCTGTAATAACTCAGTACCTTAATGTTTAATCTAAATGGGATATTCCCTTATCCCTTTACTAAAAATTACAGATAAATTGATAAGCTCTTAAACAATAAGATAAGCACAAGGTAATGGAAATCACCAGATCAATTATGAGCCAAATAGTTAACGTACAATCCAGCATGTACAGTATAAAGCAAATATTGTTTAAAATCAAGAACTGAGTTTTATAAAGTTTTTAAGTGGTACCAAATATAACTTTGACTCCACAAATAGAAGAGAACAATTTATGAAGCTTAAATAAGTTCTAATTATTCATATTCTAAACTTTCAGAGTATAAGTATTTTACCAAGGGCTTCTTATACAGCTTTTTAAAAAAAACAACAAAGCAGTGAAAGAAGCATGTTGATTTAATTTCAGACTAGCCTATAGGCTTTTCAAACAAACAGGAGAAAAAAACTTCCAACATACCTTCTGAAATATTTGGTTTTGTTTTGTGTTTGGGCCGATCCTCACAAGGATGAAAGTTCAGTTGTTGTAAGACCGCTGGACAGATGACAGAGAAGTTAGAGCTGCTTATCTGGGTAGTATTTGAAAAGCCATGAAGGGAAAAGATCTCTTGAGCTGATAGACACTGAAACAAGAGAAACAAAGTAAACATATGTGTTAACATAGTAAAAGCATGCAAGCAAAGATACCATAAGGAGACGCAGGATACTTTATCTAGACACACAGCAGTAACTTTACACAAAAGCTCCAAATTTTAAAACAACCCACACCTCTTTAAACCTAGAAACAAGAAAAAAATAGCAAAAAAAAAAAACCCAGACAAACAACAAAAACAACAAAAAACTCTTCTTGAGCGGCATTCTACCTATAGCAGCCCAAAAGGTAAGAACTAGTTTGGGGATTTGCAAGAACTTTAAAAATATAAAAAGTGGACCAATAGGTTCTAAACAGTTTTAAAATGATTCTACATTCTCAGTCTCCCCTCTCTGTTTTTCTTTAGATTGAATGTATATTTTGCGTAAGCTGATGGAGTGGCTCTCTGTAACATTTCTTGTAGACAAACATCTGGCTCCTCTACAGTTTCTCAGTTAGGAAACTCATCCATGCTCCTAGACAGCAATAATAATTCCAATATACAAAAGTTGTTTTAAAGTATGTCTTTAGTATATATGGTAGTTGCCTAAAATATATATTGTTCTCAATGATAGGATAGCTGTTCTATACTACATAAGGTTTTAAAAATAGTGCTAGTCTGCATAGAAATTCATTAACTGTTAGTGAGAAATAAAATCTGCATTAGGAAAAAATTCTTTATGAAAATAACTTTTTAAAGGTATCATTTTGCTCTTTACTCTTGAGCATAGTTTAATTATAAACTATAGTCCACATACTTGCATTACTAGGAATACAAAAGAAACTAAATGTGTTACTATTGTTAATAATTGTAAGAATTATAGAGTGTGAAAAATATCCATTCACTCAAACAGAAGAGTCTAACTTTAATAAGTACAATTGAGAAAAGCTGTTTGCATGCTCCAGCCAATATTTAAACCCCACTAAGATCTTACTTAGCTTTGTACTATAGACTGCGTTCACCCAAAATTCCCATATTGAAGCCCTAATTCCTAACATAATATTCAAAGTTGGGGCCTTCAAGCCCCATGTTGGTCTCTGTGCTGACAGCTCAAACCTGGAGCCTGCTTCAGATTCTGTGTCTCCCTCTCTCTCTGACCCTCCCCTGCTCACAATCTGTCTCTCTCTGTCTCTCAGAAAAAAAAAAAAAAAAACACATTACATATGGCCAGATTTCATTCTTTCTCATTGCCATGTCGTATTCCATTGTATAGATAAACCACATCTTCTTGATCCATTCATCAGTTGATGAACACTTAGGCTCTTTCCATGTTTTGGCTATTGTTGAGAGTGCTGCTCTGAACATTGGTGCATGTGCCTCTATGCATTGTAGCAACAGGGATGGAACTTGAGGGTGTTATGCTGAGCAAAATAAGTCAGGCAGAGAAGGACAGATATCATATGTTTGCGCGTATAGGAGGATTAGGAGAAAATTAATGGAGGACCATGGGGGAGAAGAAAGGGGAAAATAGTGGGGGAGATGGAGGGAGGCAAACCATGAGAGACTCTTGAATGCCGAGAACAAACTGANCAATTTTAATACATTAAAAAATAAATAAATAATATATAAATAATAATAATAAAGAAATATCTCCTTTGGGAGATAATTAAGGTTGGATGATATGATGAGAGTGGGGTCCCAGTCCAACTAGATTAGTGGTCTTAAAAGAAAGACACCAAAGAACTTGCTTCCCCTCTCTCCACCATATGAGTAGACAGGTAGAAGGCAGTCATTTGCAATCCAAAGACAGAGCCCTTACCAGACAATGGCCCTTCTGACACTTCAATTTTGGACTTCCAGTCTCCAGAACTATGAGAAAACTAACTTTTATTGTTCAAGCTATCCAGTTTATGGTATTCTGTTATGGCAGCCCAAACTGATCAACACTCTATGAATGGTATTTAAGAACTCAAAAGTTTACGTGAATTGTTTGACCATGAAGCCCTGGGATTTCCTTCACAATAGAAACAATGAAACTAAGATGTGATGTAAGACGTGAGAACAAGGAGATCACTACTGATTATTAAGGGAAGATGAGAAAACATCAAATACACCAAGGTGTATGCAGTTATCAAAACTAAAAGTGCAATTGCCTTAAAGAAAATGCACATTTGGACTTCTTTTTTTGTTTTTTTTAATGGCTAAGTATGTGCCTAAATCTGTTCCTTGTTCAAACCATGACAGTGGGTTTGGTTTCGTGACAGTGATAGCTGTGTGCCATCCTTTGAAGAAGAGATACCAACTCAATGCTCAGCTCACAGTCTTCTCTTAGGCAGAGATTAGGGGTATAACAATCTAATGGACGGAGAAAATAGTTCCATAGGAGGAAGGAAGATTTATTCATTACCATGAAACTACCCAGAAGCATAATTCCGAGACTCAAAAATTAGAGTCCATGTGGGTAAACTGCCCACTGCATGATTCCAGGAGTAAATGTGGGTAATAGCCTACACATAAGACAGCACTGTTTCCTCACAGGAAGTCTTAACCTACTTGGACTTCAAGTTTCTCCAAATATAAAATAGGATGAAAGGGGGAAGCTGCCCATAAATAATTTCCAAAGTCTTCTCAGAATTAGCATCCTAGACTTCCTAAAACTTGATGATCGTTTGGCAGTTCTTTACAGACTCAAATTGTGACTCATTGGTGGGTCAGAAAATCCACTTACAAGGTCACAGTCAGCATTTTGTAAGAAGGTAGAAAATATAATAGAAACTATAGAGTGGATCACTCATAACAAGAGTATTATTTAGTGAAACTTTTGCTTCAGTTACACATTATACATACCATGAATACAGACACTGGGTCACAATGTAACATTCACCTTTTTGTTGTAAATGGCAGTTAAGAGTTTGAAATCACTACCCTCAAAAAGGCTTTAATTGCTCACTGTATATCATTAAAGACACCCTCTTAACATACAGTTAGAAAAAAATAATGCAGGGGCGCCTGGGTGGCTCAGTCGGTTAGGTGTCGACTTCGGCTCAGGTCATGATCTCGCAGTTTGTGAGATCAAGCCCCATGTCGGGCTCTCTCAGAGCCTGGAGCCTGCTTCGGATTCTGTGTCTCCCTTTCTCTCTGACCTTCCCCAGCTCACGCTCTGTGTCTCTCTGTCTCTCGATAATAAATAAATGTTTAAAAAAAATTTTTTTAAAGAAAAAGAAAAAATAGTGCAGCCAAAGGACTACAATTGTGTAAGACAGCTGAAAGCCTTGATGATCTGTGCAGCGTCTGTGTAGAAATTTTGGCTGGGCAGGTGGTCATAGATAATCACACTTTGAATAGTGGCAACTATTCAATCTCCAGAAAGAACAAGGAGGTGGAGAGATGACAATACTCTAGGCCTTGCCTAACCAAAGAAACAGACTCTTAACTATGGAGAACAAACTGATGGTTGGGGGAGTGGGGAGGGGGGAGGAATATGAGATGGGGATCAAGGAGGGTGCTTGTGATAAGCGCCAGGTGTTGTATGGAAGGGTTGAATCACCAAATTGTAAACCTGAAACTAATATAATATTGTATGTTAACTAACTGAAATTTAAAGAAAAACTTAAAAAAGAAAAAAAAAACAAAACTCTAGGCCTTAGCTTATAATGAGAATGAGGACAGAGTACAACCAGAACCCTAGCAGTGTGGCAAAACTGGATTAAGGGCACAGGCCTGATTGATTTAAAACAGCTATCTACCAGCAAGTAGGATGCAAATAGCTTTATACAACCACCTATTTGGCTTTACAATCTCAATTTCCATAATGCTTTGATTTAACAAAGTTGAACCTGAAACAAAGAAAGCAGTTGTCTAAGAAAGGGCGGCGTTTCCCAGAGCGGGGACAAACAGGATGAGAGCCCAAAGCTGGAGCAGCGAGGTGACAGCAGAACCGGCTGAACCATTGAGGAAGGTCAAACATCCTCTCAAACACACACCCCTTCACCTCCAAAACAAACAGTGAATAAATTATAAAAGCAGTGGGACGTACAAGAGCTCCTCATAAAACAATCCAGGAAGATGGGCCTGAAGAGTACGTGTCTTAATAAAACTTCCTGAGCTTTTTTACCATCTTGCTTTACATTTACCCATGAGCTTTTCTCCTTTGCATCTATTTGTTTTTACAACACTGCTGTTGTCAAGAGTATCACCTGGACACTTGCTGTGGCCCTTTGAGCTTTGTGCTATCAGAGGCTAAGTCCAGCCAGCAGACACCCTGAAGTTCAGTGGGTTGACTTTTTTCCTAAAAACATTTTCTCAATTTCTGATTTAAACTCCCTTAGTCTCTTGGCCACATTAAGGCGATCTCAAATGGGTCTTATATAGATGAAACACCCAAGTTAGGAAGTTGTAGAGGTGAAAGGGTTTAGAGGCATATCATAAATGAGATCTCAAATTATATCCAAAACCATTTAACCAAATAGTTCCATGCATTTCTTCTTCTCTTTTCCCTACTCCTTCTTCCTCACCAATTCTGATGAGACAAAGTTTTGGGTTTGGTTTCTTCTTGTTGGGGTTTTTTGGGGTTTTTTTTGTTTTGTTTTGTTTTGTTTTTTGCTTCTTTTGCAGGACATATCTTTGTGGAAATGCTAATGCAGGGACAGGGGCAGGATTGAATGATTAGAGAAACCTCCTCCCCCAACATTTTGTACAGTTAAAACTTGCTAATAATAAATGCCAATGAGTTAGGCAAGATTTGAAATGACACAGCATAGTTAATGACACAGACCCTGTACTTGACTAAACTTTGGTCAGGCTCCTTTAACCCTGTGAGGCCTCCACCTTCCCTCCATTCTCATAGGGCCTGCATTGTCCAATTTTAGCAAGAATCCTCCATCCTGGAGATCTGATCACCCTGGCTTGCCTTCAGCAAGCATCCTATTAAGTTTGTGTAATGCCCCCCATCCCCCACAAAATCCCTAATGCTTCCTCCCTCCTGGTAATTTTCCATTCATTGACCCCACCCTGTTCCTTGGTTATAAATTGCCACTTGTCCGTGATGTATTTGGAAATGAGCCCAGTTCTACACTGAGGTCCCTTCTCCCCTGCTACAATATTTCTTGAAGACAATCTGTTCTTATTGCCTCAACCATTGTTGTACTATATTACAAATATAATAACCATGTAAGTGTACTACACATTGCATAAATTATTTTCTTCATTTAACAAATGAACAAATTTCTAGAACCATATACATATGGGTATAATACTGATGGGGGAAGAGGAAGGTGGAGGAAGTGGAAGGTTGACAACCAAGAAAGAACTAGCACAAAGGTAAGTCCTAACACCCTCCATCAAGAAACCTAATAATTGTGGCAGAAATAAATCACACACCAATGTTTATAAAACCAGAGAAAAGGTGATAAATTCACAAGACAGGATGATCAAGAGCTAGGAATGTTCCTGTAAGGGAGAAATGATGTGCAGAGGAAACAGTCAAAAACAACTCTGTGGCTGGGCCTCTGAGAGAGTAGACAGAGAGGGGATGTTGCCACAGGTGTGACTGGGGCACATGGGAAAAGAAATACATTTGGGAGGGTCATGTCCAGTTTGGTTTTAGACATGTCAAGTTACAAGGCCTGTGAAACACCAGATGGAAATGATAAGTGAGCTTTTTCCAAGAAAGGTAGAGTCCAGAGATAAGGACATGACTGTCTTCTGTAAGGAGATAAGAGCATGGGGAGAAGGGGGGGAGAGGGCAGATCAACAGAGTTTGGAAAGAAGAGAAATGCTTTGGAGCTTTGGGAACACATATATAATTTGTGCAAAAGCAGCAGAAGATGCCAGAAAACAAGAAGGAGTGAGATAAGCCCAAAACATAAGAAACCCTCTAGGTCAGTAAAATACAGTGAATGCCTGTTGTTCTTGCCTGCCTGAGATCCCCGTCTTCCAGTAACAGACCACCTTCCTGCCCCGGGAGCCTCCTTCTATGTGATGTAGTTGGGGCTGACCAGAGAACACGTAACCCATTCCCGTCCACTATCTGGTAGAGCTCTTGAAACAAATCTTTTTTGACTAGGATTGCTACAAGCCTGGGGTTCCCTTAGGCCATGTTTCCAGGATGTGAAAGAAGTGAACTAATGTGTAGAGACAGACAGGTTTCGAACTGGGTTGTTAATTCCCTGTATACAACGTTGCCCAAGGCTGGTTCTGCCCCTTGACTCTTCACTGACCTGAGACAATGAATTCCCTTGGTGACTTAAGCTAATTAAAATGAAGGTTTTTTCACGTACAAATGAAAGACTCTGGATTGATCTACAAAGTAATCATTCTAAAAGACATTTTTAAAGCTACAAAATGAATGCTACATTCAGAACTTACCAGGAAACAAAAAGACAAGCTTTTCCACACCTTAAACCTTCTCCATTCTTCCTTTTCTCAACACATAGGTGGTTTTCTATACTTTGCTGTCTGGTCAAATGGCACAGATTAAATAATAAAGAACAATAGGACCACCTGAACCTGTACCCACTGTGCAAAGGCCTTCACACCACACCAAAAGTGAAATATCATTCCATTCAAAATTCACCCCAAAGACAGTTTCAGATTCTGGTTTTCCATGTGCTTCTGCGGAAGCTGAGCAGTTCACAAACCCAGTCAAGACACTGCTAGTTGTGCTGTGTTCTCTCTTGTGAAGGTAAATGTAGGAAAAGGGAGCACCTTGTAATGCAGTTAGACTCACTGGCAATCAAAGTTAGAATGAAACATCTAGTCCAGTCAGTTTTTTAGGATGTCAAGTAACTGAATCACACAAACTAAATTTCATTACTAAGCCCTAAGGGAGCGGGAGGTAGAACTGGGATTAGAATCCAAGTCTGGAGGCACCTGTGTGGCTTAGTCAGTTGAGCGTCCGGCTATTGATTTTGGCTCAGGTCTTGATCCCAGGATCGTGGATCGAGCCCTGTACCAGGTTCTGCACGGAACATAAAGCCTGCTTGGGATTCTCTCGCTCCCTCTCTCCTTCGGCCCCTCTTCCCAACTCTCTCTCCCTTTCTAAAATAAAATTGAAAAAAGAAAGAAAGAAAGAAAAAGAATCCAAGTCCAAAAAAAATCCCTGTCTACCTCTTTTTCTTTTAGTGACTTCTCTACCCTGCCCTGCTCTGCCACACCTGTTGTTTTATAGCAAGGACTACAGCTACCTTCTGGAATTTGCCATGTATGTAGCTGAGATGAAAACCAAACAACTCCTCCTTCCCTATACCAAGTGAATGACTCATGTCCCATTCTTTGAAGAGATATGACAGGTAAGAGTCTGAATAAGATTCCATCCAAAATCTTCATCTGTTCTACTCTCATCAAAGCCAATCCATCCTCTCCCTCACTGACACTTATATATTCATTCACCAAACACAGGTCGATCACATCTTCTCTGGGCCAGGTGCTCTGATAGATGCTGAGAATAAGACATGGTTCCACCTTCAATAAACTCACCATTCAGTAGATAAAACATACATATATATACAAATGAAATAGCTATAGCACAATGTGACAAGGGGAACAGTAAAGATATGTGCAAGGTATTATGAGGGAAGAGATCTGGGAAGGCTTCCTGGAAGATGAGATACACGTGCTGAGGCTGAAATGCTAGGTTAGTGTGTTTGTTGGCTGGGAAGATAAGATACGAGCCACAAAAACTTCTGCCAGGCAGAAATCAGTAATGCAAGTAAGTATGTGATTAGTTGACAAATGAATTTTATAAGGAATATTTATTACGTGCTGAGAAGCACATAAAAGATATATGCTCAATATACATCATTTCCTTTAATTCCAACATCAATTACTAAAGTAGGTTTAAGGAGAAATCTGGGATGAAGAAATGATAACTTAGAAAAGTAAGCTGTCCAAGATGAAACAACTCATAAATGTTAAGACAGAATTCAAACCAATGTCTTTTTGCATTTTCTGACTTCTAAACCAACTCTCTTACTGCAATACCTGTATGTTTTGTTGGCTGAACACTGAGAAGAACACAAATAATGAAAGAGAGAACCATTGAGACCCTGGCAAGGAGTATACTCATTGGCCCTCAAGTGACTTGAGTCATAGAGTTAAATTACTCTTAGATCATATTTAGCACTCTACCCAAGGAGAAACCTCGAGAACAACCAAGCATCAGCCAGGTTTTCTCACCACGGTGAGAATTAAGGAGGAAATGCAAGATGGCTGTGACTCTTTGGCCCTCAAATAGCCTTCCTACCGGTCACCCAAACAAGAACGTTGGGCAGGCAGAATGACCACACTCACACAGCACACAGCCCAAAACCTGGCACAGCACCCTCAGCCACGCATCCACATGGCCATGTACTACATTGCCATGAACTACTCTTGTAAAAGGATCATCAAATCTGGAACCCCTGGATGTGTGCCATTTTAAATGCTTTGCTTCTGTGTTACTACTTTCAATTCCATGTTTTTGCAGCTCAAGCAGAGGGGTGACCAGGTTGCTTCATTGGTCTGAGCTACGATCACATAACCTTATGACTGTGAGACCTGCACAACTGGCCATAGGTTGTTAGGAATGCATTGAGAGGAGGAAAAGGTGAAGATCCAAAATAATTATTTAATGAGAACGAAACCTCTGGAATCCTTGAGATCATCTTTACCACAGTATTTATGAATACTAATACTAATAATATAACATTGTGCACCTGGCACACAGTAGGGCTCAGTAAATACTTGTGGAATGAATGCATGAGTAAATGCATACATGAACCCCTCACTTGTCTTCACAGTATTTTTCAGAGACAATTGAAAACATTTTAAGTTCATAGTAGTAACCAAAACAAAATTATGAAAAAGCAAACAAGCACAGAATGTACAGTATACATTAGAGTGGTTCCAAGTGGCAACTAGCCAAAGCTCCCAATGGAACAACTTAAATATTGAAGTGTTAAAAAGGTGGTTTGAGTTTAACAACTGGGAGGCCATTTCTGACCATGAAACAAGTGAATGGTCCTTGTTCATCCTTTCAGGAGTGATTGCACAACGTCATGGAACCAGGGATTTCGACGCTCCACACTGGCAGCAGGCGTGTTCAAAGCCAGGATGATTGAAAACACCACTTCCAGATGCGTTACTGACGCAATAATGGAACTACCAAAACTTAGTCACAAGGAACGTGAACACCACTTTCCAAACGCCCTTGATATTGCTCAACATATATACGAGCTGAGTCACACTAGCCAACATTCTCCTGAACTTTTTCCCTCTTAATTTCCTCTTCAGTGTTTTTTCAACACAATTTTAAGATAAAAGGGACTTTTTTCTAGGGTTTGCACAGAACATTCTAGACACCTGATCTCTAGGTTTAAGAGGTGGCTAATCAAGCGATCCCAACTCTGTTTTCCCGATTCATTTTTCCGTTTTTTCCTCAATTTTTCTTACACTTCTTACTGAAGCCACTAGACTGCAGAGGCATTCCACCCAGAATGCATGCATACACACACACACACACACACACACACACGTGTGTGCACACATGTTCACATTCACTCTCAAAACTGTTCCTTAAAAAGAGACAAAAAGGGCCTTTCCGATATATATCATTTAAAGAAAATGCCTTGTTTTATGATACATTGTTCAGGGAAATAATACTATTATGAAACAATACGTATCAAATGACACCATTGCTATAAATAAGGTTAAATACAATCTGGAAATGTATGCTTCAAAATATTAACAGTGTTTCTTTCTGGGTGACGAAATTATGAGTGATTTTCATTTTTTCCTCTCTGCTTCTCTATATTTCCCAAAGTCTTAGACAATGTATGTGTATTCCTGTTTCAGTTAGAAAAATAAAGTTAAATCATGGGGAGTTTCTTCAATCTCTTTTTCTAGGTTCCTCCAAACACAGTTAAGACAAGCTGGATTTTTTTTTTTTAATTTTACTAGAGAAAAAAAAAACTTAAGCTATGACACACTTTTTAAAAGAAGTTAAAGACTTTTCTGATTTTACCATAGCTGTTGATCCATGTCTCAGCCCTGTCCCATCCACATGCAGTTTCTCAAGGCCCTCTCACCTCTAAAAGCCTGGCATGGTATCAGAGCACAGATAC
The DNA here is from genome assembly GCF_008692635.1 of Crocuta crocuta. NCBI lineage: Eukaryota > Metazoa > Chordata > Mammalia > Carnivora > Hyaenidae > Crocuta > Crocuta crocuta. Next base: position 2,359,465 of record NW_027528804.1, read on the forward strand.
TCAGGATTCTTGACTTTCTGACCTTGACCTGCCTCCAGATGGCAGGAACCCCCCTACTTTCCATCACCAGTGAGGACAGCCTTCTCCCATTGGCTGCCAGGATCTAAAGGTCTGTGGGCCTTGCTGCTTACCAAGGGCCTCCCACTCAGTTCCCCCAGGGATAAGGTGTAGAAGATGTGACTGTTCTCCAGTCAGGACTGGGGCAAATGTCACAAGGGTGAGCTCATCCTTCAAAGTCATCTCACCTCTGCATACAAGGAATGACCTTATCCACCACAGCCCCAATATTATGAAAAATCCTTTAAGACCGAGGTTCTCAAAGTGTGATCCAGGCACCCCTACAGATTGCCAAAACTGTATGTGTCAGGTAAAACTTACTTTTATAATAATACCAAGACTTCATTTTCATTCTTTTATGAGTGAATAATAGATATTCCAGAAGCTATGTGACATATGTGACAACAGACTGAATACAGGATCATATATGAGAATACACCTGTCTTCTACTAAGCCACCTGTTAGAGAGTTTTACAAAAATATAAAACAATACCATTCTTCTCACTAATTTTTTGTCATGAAAAACACAATTAAGTTTTCATTAAAAAATGTTAATATGGTATGGGCTTATTACTGTTATTTTTAATATATTAGATATTTAAATTTGTAGTCCACATTAATTTTATAATGGTATATATCACTAGATATAAACCACATATAGTGAAGGTCTTTGGTGTTCTCAATGATTTTTAAGAGTATAAAGGAGTACAAACTTGGGACTGGCACCTACGACTGACACGTAGGCACCCAGATACCACTGAATTGACAAGTTGGGAGCTTCCCATTGATCTTACCTAATGCATTTCCCACGCTATTTATCCTATATCCCCATAAGATTGCTTCTATTGAGGGGCGCCTAGATGGCTCAGTCAGTTAAGCGTCCAACTTCGGCTCAGGTCACGATCTCATGGTTTATGGGTTCAAACCCCATGTCAGGCTCTGTGCTGACAGCTCAGAGCCTGGAGCCTGCTTCGGCTTCTGCTTCGTCTTCCTCCCTCTCTGTCCCTTCCCCACTCATGCTTGGTTTCTCTCTCTCAAAAACAAATAAACATTAAAAAAATTGGTGTGCATTAAAAAAAAAGATTATGTCTATTGAAACACTGCCATTGTCACTCTGCTCCCCAAACAAAAATGAAAAACTTTCCTTCTGCTAAGAATCTAAAGTCCTAACACTGAAGAACTTTGGTTATCTGTCTCCAATCTTCCTACTGCTTTTATCGCCCTCCAAAAGCATACTTGAACTCTCTATTCTAATTTTATTTTATTTTATTAATGTTTTTATTTATTTTTTGAGTGAGAGAGAGAAATAGCATGTGAGAGTGAGCAGAGGAGAGGCAGAGAGAGAGAGGGAGACAGAGGATCCCAAGGAGCTCTGTGCTGACAGCAGACCGCCGGAGGCAGGGCTTGAACCCATGAACCATGAGATCATGATCTGAGCTGGAGGCAGACGCTTAACCAACTGAGCCACCCAGGCAACTCAAACTCTTTATTATATAAAAAAAGTTCCAATAAGTCTTGTATTTTACCTTCACTGTGACTTTGCCTGCCCCATGACCCTTACCTAGAATTCTGATATATCTCCTCTCAAAGGATCCAACTCCCATCTGTCCCAACCTTTGACCCCCACTTCCTCTGATTAATACTGCTATGCTCACTAGCTTCCTATGCCCATGGGTTTTTTGGTTAGCACTTACTGTGTGCTTCTTTGTATTATCATCTGTTCATGAAAACGAATATCTCTTTAGTAAGATCACATGAAGATCCAGAAATAGATGTATTTCTTTTATATCTTCTTCAATCCCTAATAAGGCTTTGGACCATGTCAGACACTCAATTGATAACAATCACATATTTGACAGATTAAGGAAAGGAAGGATGGATGAAAAAAAATTAGAAACTACTAGCATATAGTATCTGAGTATAATTCTGAGAAATACAGCTCAATAACTTGAAAGTCATTACCACTTATTCACCTCTGAAGAGCCAAATTACCAATCACAAGTCTCTCTGCTATGCTATGAAACTTTCCCAGAATCCGCTTGCTGTGGTCCTGATACTACAGATAAGCTATACTAACACCAACTTTTCCAACTTGCCTAAGAACTATAAGCTATGGAGAAAATCCAAGTTTAAATGAGAAAAAAAAAACCAATTTTGGCCAAATGCAGAAATTAGAAGAAATAAAAGCTTTATTATTTCCTTCTCTGATTATATACAGTTTACATTTTAACATACTACTTCTTTTATACTATTTTAAAAATTTGTCTGCACCAAATAAAGGAATTGCTGGTTTACCTTGAATCAAATGAGACATTTTGGTTGATCTTAAAAGTTACTTTAGTATGTTAGTATAAAATTCAGTGTTAAAAGGTTGAAGTTATTCATTCATTCAATTAATATTTTCTGAATACCTACTAAATGTCAGATACTATGCTAGTTACAGAAATAGAGAAAGTGATTGAAATGAACCCAATCCCTAAACTCTAAGGTCTTATAGACTATTGCAGGGTTTAGATATAAATATAAATAACTATAGCATGGCCTGGTAAGTGTTAGGGTAGGATCCATTAATGTGAAGAAAGGATAATTAGCCCACCCAAAAGTGTTGGGATTGTCAGAAGCTTCCAGGAGAAAGCAACTATCCAAGTTGAGATGTGAAGGAAAAAGGAGAAATAAGGTTGGAGAAATACAGGGGTAGGAATGTATACTGTAGGGCCTTGAATATCAGGCAAGAAGTATAGATTTTATTCTAACAGCAATGAGAAGCCATTTGAGGATGGTGCAATGATCAAATTTGCATATTATAGATTAACTCTGGCATGGAGATGGAGCATAGGAAGGGACATGGGGCAAGACTGGCTGCAGTGACAGCAACAGAAACATAGCAGACATTTATTGAGCACTTATAGCATGCCAGGCATATGACAGAATGGCAAGGTACGATAACTTATTTAATCTCCACAACAATCCCGTAAAGTAGGGAAAATTATCCCCATCAGACTAAAGAGAACCCTGGAGTTTAGAAAAATTAAGTCAGAACTATGTTGACCTTACTCTGACAGGACTTGTGTGCATTTGCGATAAGGGGAGAGGGGTTTCAAGAATCACATCCAGTTTTTCAGCTTAGTCAACCAACCAAGCCTACGGTGATGCTGATCACTGAGATTGGCAGACAGGGCTATCAGGAAGCTGTGATGGAGAAAGGATAGAGTTGATGAGCTCCATCCGGGATAGGGTTAGACCTGCTGAGTTGGGGAGGGGACAGAGTCGCACATCCATCGGCAACAAGATGTGCCAGGCTAAAACCTCAGTAGAGAAATCTGGACCCAGCCAACCTCCTTAGGGAGCATCTATGGACAGGTGACAACTTCAGTCAGAGGACAGACAGACGTTATGTAGAGGGTGTGTGTAAAATCAAAAGGAAGAGGACTTGAGGCAGAACCCTGAGGAACATCAATATTTAAAGGATGAGCAAAGGACACTGAAATGGAAAAGAAACAACAGAGAGTTATGAAAATCAAGGCACACATAGTCGCAGGCAAGGAAAGGGTGTGTTTCACCTAGGATGTGCTCAACACCAACACTAACACAGAGGGAAGGCCTGGGAAGCACCCACTGTATTTAGCAATAAGAAGGTTCTGTGTGGTGTCTTACAGAGTAATTCCATGAAAGCATTGGTGACAGAGCCCACAGTGTGCTATGGAGTGACTGGAAGGTGAGGAAATGGAATGGGAATTCAATATTTCCGCTGGCTAGCTATATGCAGAAAGCAGTACACAAACACTGTGAGATACTCAGGGAATTCACAGCACAGGGGCCTCAGTAACCCAGCATCTGCCAAAACCCAGCAAGGTGGAGAAGAAATGGGCTTTCAGACTTGGAATGTCTGTTCTCCAAGACAAATCTGGTTACTTGGTGACTTTTGCTACTTGACTTATTTGTGTCTCAGTGTCTGGGCAAACTGGTATGTCTTAATTCTCCCATAATACTGTTTTGAGTATCAAATGCCAATAATCAGCAAATAGCATTGTAAGGTGGAAAAATAGCTGTGAAGGAATTGACCTCAGGGAGCTAGCCTTGACTATTGCAGAGACAACTTCAGCAGGGAAAAATAATAATAACTTTTTTCTTGTTTTCCTGAACAAGGGTAATATCAGCAGACAGACAAAACCTTCTTGCTTCAAATGATTGTACCGTTCCCGGTGGCTTCAAGAAGCTCACATCAATTCTACCTTGACATCCAGGCACATGAATGACAGTAGGGGACACCTGGCTTTTTGGAAAATCAACCAGCCCCTCTGTGGGATGATTGCTCTTCAGCATGAGGAACACAAGCAGAAAGGGCATAGGTTTTGAAGTCCAGTCACTCTAGAATAGAATCCTCACTCTGCCACTTCTGAGCTCTGACTCTGAGTGACCATATTTAACCTAGCTAAGACTGGCTTTCCTCATGAGAATACCTACAACTCTTTTCCTGTGAGATTAGGAGGGTTAATGGGATGACATAGAAGGAAGTACCAAGCAAAGTGCCCGGCACATGATAGCTCCATGTTAGCCTCATTCTTATTAGAACAGAATCTATTTCCTCTCCTAGGGTGAAGGTCCTACCCAGAATATTTCTTTAACTGGCATTCATCTCAAGATTAAGAATAGAGCCAATGTGTAGCTTTTCTTATTAAGGTGTGTAGGTGAAGTAAGCAAAGACTATCCCTAAATTCAGGGATCCCTGCTCCTAAAGAAAACTATACAGCATCATGATTTGATATATAAACTCAATTACCTGGTATCATCATAGCACACATTTCTTAACAAAAGAGATTGAGTGTTTCCTAGCACATGTGCTCAATATTCACATAAAACAGGATCTGTGACCCAACTCAGAATCAGTCTACTGATTTTACCATTCCCTTTCATATGAAGTTTGAGCTAACTTCCATGTCAAACTTACCACAGGGAGATCAAAGTAGCCCCTGTTCTCTTACCTGCATTCCATCTAACAAGGCCGGCTAGGCGTGAAGGACTCGATTCTGTTGGCTTATAAAACCCATACAGAGATCCTGAGGTAAATCTATACTTAAAACCACAATTAGATCAATTTCTAGAAATGTACTATGGACTCCCAACCATTCACATTTCAGTAGTGATGTAAATGTTGGATAAAAACAATAAAACACAGCCAATTCCTAAATATAGGCTCAGCAGTACCCTGGAGGAGAGGAAATGGTAATAACTTCATGCATATTTGAATACTCAATATTAATTCATTAGCCTATACACCGAAGGCTTACATTTTTAGGAATTTATCACCAGTGTTTGATAAAAGGGAAGCAGAGGCAAATGGCAAAAGACTTTCTCATGGTAAGAGCTGTCATGGAAACTCACACTGAAACCAAAGTCAGTGGACTGACATATTTCTCACCGAGCTTTCAGGACTGACATATTTTTCATTGAACTTTTCATTTCATTAATCCTTACTGTCTTTTTATAGCAGTGCTTTCCTCTGTTAGTTGACTGACCCTACGGTGGTCAGGCCTCCAGTGAAAGACAATTTTGTTAAAAACACTACAGCTATATCAAGTAACACAGTATTATAATAACTGCGCATTGAGCATAAGTTTGAGCCAGGCATGATGCTAAGTGTTTTACATGTATTTCCTAATTCATTATTTATTATTTAAAGTAATATAGGTAGTGGGGAAAATATTTGAGTTCCTACATATAATGCACTGACGATGAAAGTACCTGAAATATAGTGATAGCTCAGTAACTCTTATTATTGTTTTTATATTTTAGTTCAAACAACCATCCTACAAGTAAGGTTCTTTTTTTTTTTTTTTTTTTTTTTTTTTTTTTTTTTTTTTTTTTTTTTAAGTTCACAGATGTAAAAACTAAGGATTAAGGAGGTTAGAGACTTGCCTGATTCCCCAGGTAATAAGTGACAAATTAGAATTTCCGACCAGCTCTGTTTGATTCCAGAGGCCAAATTGTTAACCATTATGTTGTATTCTCTACTATAGTTAGAGATCTTAGAAGCTCACCAAATACATCGATGACAACTCTGGATTATTTCTGAGCTAGGTTCATAGAACTAAAGCCTTAGAGGCCTTATCAATGCACACCTGTTTTTGTTCTCTAGCCATTCAGTTAGTTATTTAAAAAGTCAACGTATTAAATATTTGGAGTTGGAAAGCATAGTACTACTTTTCAGTTTAACATCTTTGATCAAGATTCACAGATTTTCATTTTTGTTCTCCTTAAACTCCAGGCCAAGAAAAACAATAGAGGATCTTTGGAAGGAGACAGAAACCAACTGAAACAAGGCTCCATTCTGGAGATTTTCTGTGCTCCCAAATCCCTCCATCACAAGGATAGTTTCATTTCTTTATAAAATAAATCTCAAAACTCGGCAAACTCATTTGGCCCCTGAAACAGGCAAGTGGGAATAGTTTGATAATAAATTAATTAGTTTCAATTACAAGCAGGAACCTACTATTATATAAAGTTGGGAATGGGAAAACTTTCTGAAAACTAGTTTCTTGAGTGGTCTAGAATTCAGTAATATTCTTTTTTTAAAAAATAACTTGCATTGTAAATGACCATAATATTAACTGTTTACCCTTAGTAATATGGATAGTCCCTTGAGGAAAGGCCACTTTGAATATAAGTAACTTACAAACTCTTATTACCAACCACATTTAGCTACCTTTATATGGGGTTGCTTCTCTTTCCCTGAAGAATATCAATCCCTCTCAAGTTCAGGCCTTACTTTCCATTTCTATTTATATTCCTATTTTTCTCCCCAACCTCTACTACCACCAAAAGAAACTGACAACATAGAAGATTCAAAGGTACCTGAAATTTAATGTACATTAAATTTAAAACCCTTAAGTTTAAAAAAACTTAAAACAGTCATAGTTAAAAAGTGATGGGTTTTTAATATTTTTGAAGTTTATTTATTTTGAGAGAGAGCCAGACAGACAGAGTGCGAGCCGGGGAGAGGCAGAGAGAGAAGGAGACACAGAATCTGAGGCAGGCTTCAGGCTCTGAGCTGTTAGCACAGAGCCCATCATTGGGCTCGAACCCATGAATCATGAGATCATGACCAGAGCCAAAGTCAGACGTTTACCTGACTGAGCCACCCAGGCACCCCAGCCATGGGTTTTTATGATGGAGAAATGAAGTCCCTGCACGTTAGCATATCCCAAGATGGGTATGATCAAGAAACAGGAATATGGCATGAATCCTGGGAAGCATAAAAACTGCAAATTTCCCCACCCAGCTACTCTACTATGAACATCCTTAGCAAGAAATAAAGATCTATCCCCAGTAAGGAAAAAAATTCACCTCTGCCCTCTCCTACTAATCGCACCATTGACCTGCCTACGGTCAGAGTTAATCATTCTGCTCACCTACTCTTCCCTCATTGCTTCAACTCCTTCCTAGCATTTTGGCACAAACCACTTTCTGCATGCTGTGCAGTCAACAAGGCAGTTGCTTCACAGGCACGTAAAGGAGGATCGACCCTGTCAACTGCCAGAAGAGAGAGTAAATTCATTGCCAGGATCCTTTTGGAGTAAAAGTGAGAACAGCACTGAAAGTTTTAACATGAGGTTTAGGTGTGTCTCTTTTACCCGAAGTCTATCCCTACATGAAAACACGAGTTGATTAATATGCTTTTCAGAAGGAAGACTTAAAACTCAGAATTAGGAGAAGTATCGCTGCCAAAATATTTTCTCAAAGAAAAGTTCATCATATAAGAAAGACTCAAGGAAAATTTCATTCTGTAAAAGAATTCTTGCTGCCCATAGGAAAATCTATCCTGTGATTAATAGAATGGACACATTTGACACAGATGTTCAACCAACAAACATTTTAAAAACTGAACCAGATACGCAAAATTATCCAAAAGGAGAATTGACTGATTTGTAACTCCTCCCAAAACATTTCCCAAAATGATCCTTCACCCTTTTAAACTACCAGCACATGCTGGCACCCCTGTGGGGCTCAGTCAGTTAAGCATCCAACTGTTGATTTCAGTTTAGGCCATGATCTCACATAGTGGGATTGATCCCTACATCAGGCTCCACCCTGGGCATGGCGCCTACTTAAGATTCCCTTTCACCTCTCTCTGCCCCTCCCCCACCTATGCGCTCCCTGTCCCCCTCTCTGTCTCCTTTATCTCTCAAAAATTAAAAATAAGAAAAATAAACTGGTAGCACATGCTATCACCAGTGTTCATACGACAGTCAATCACAGACAGCCTAGTGATATCTCTCACCATATTTGCCTTAGTGATTACTTAACTCTTCAGTTTGCTTTGCATGCCTTTCATGTCTTATTTCTTATTTGATTATAAGTTCTCTGAGGAAAAGGACCCATTATCATCACTGTAGTGTCTGTAGTCTTTGCACAGTTCCCTTCACATGGCTAAGCAATGGATAAGCTGATAAAGTAATCAGTGATGAGTAACTCCTACTCACAGTTTAAAATCCGAGGTAATAGTTGCCCAGGATAGAGAGTGTGATTTTCAAGACTATAATTCAAAAAATCCACTATTGCATCGTGTTGAGAGGTTGCCTGAGGTTCTACCACTCATTGTATGGGTGGTGGTACTTATTCTTTCTATACCACATTTTTCTCATGTAGAAAATGAAGGTACTAACGGTGCCATTATATAGGGTTGTTGTGAGTATGAAATGTGATAGTACAAATAAACCGGTTAAGAGTCATGGCAAATAGTACAAGATCAATAAGTTCCTAGACACAATTATTTATGTTATGTGCAAAATGGTTCATGTGACTCTTAGAGTAGTTAAATATGGAAAGAATGAAGGGCATTTTCCCAGATGGATCCCAGTCATACCTGGCAAAGAGGCAAACTAAATTCTTGACATCATAGTCAAATGAATTACAATTGTCCTTCATTTTCCCAAAACCTCTTGGAAACAATGATTTAATTGTACACCTTCAACTTAATTGACAGTGATGTAATAGATCAGAATAGGTACATTGTCTTAAAGGAAAAGCAACCAGAAATTTAAATGCAACCTCGCCCTCTGTTCCATCCTTCATTTCTCACCTGAACAAGCAGGCTGGAGGGCATTCCTATAAGATTTACCCCAGTCATTTCTCAGAACACAAAGGTCAAAAGAACAGATACTCTTTCTCTCCTCCGTCCATGTCAGCGGTTCCCACAACCTCCCTCATCGAACCTACCATTACTCTCACCACAGGAAAATGTACCATAGAGAACAAACTATGTATACAATACATATATCATGAACACACACACACACACACACACACACACACACACACACCTTCTGTTTGCTACACACCGGAGCCTGGACATCCAAAATAAAAAGCCTACAGGGTAACTGTAGTGAGGTAATCACTGCTTCTCCCTCTGGCATCATTAGGCCAGATACTAATGAAGGGAAAGATTGAACAATAGTTAAATGACACAACAACCAAAAAATTGAAGTAGAAGATATTTATTTGGAGGCGCTTTTTTACCTGCTCTTTTGCAAGAGGTAGAGGCTTCATTCTACCTCCCAACTGTCTCCAGGCTCACACAGTCATTACATCTCCTGCAAACCACCAGTCTCCTCCTTCATTCTGTCTTGACCCAACCCAACACAGTCCACACTTTCACGCAGAAGAATTTTCTGAAAACACAAAGCTGATCCTATTCCACTTTCGTTTGCAATTCTTTAATTAAACATATTATGCTATGGTGCATTGTAGTTATGTATGCATATGCCATACCTCCCGCAATAAACTGTAATGTCATGCGAAAGCCCAAACTATTTTACCCATATTAAACAATCTGCACTCATTCATTCAAAAAATATATAATAAATACGTGTTATGTACCAGGCACTACACCAGTCCCTAGAGATGAGTCAGGTCATTCCTTTCAATTTGTTTACAATCATGTGTGTATTGTAATGCATGAAGTTATTTACATATTATAATATAATAGCCACATATAATATATTATTATTGCATAGGCACCAATTAACATAGGATCACATAGAAAGGCTCCTACTAAACCCTTGAGCAGATCAAGAAATTCTTCTCAGAAGAAGTAATGTCTAAACTGATACCTGAAGCATCAGCAGATAAATATACAGGGAGAACAAGGAACAAATGGCAATCCATTAAGATGAGAATAGTAGCGAAGGACAAAGCTTGAGAAATACACAAGGATTAGATCATAAAAGGGCTTAAGCCACATTAAAGTGTTTGAGGTTTATCTTGAAGGACTTTAACTGCTTGAGTAAGATGAGTGATATGATCAGATTTCTACTTTAAAAATGACCACTCTAATTAGAATACTCATTCAAAATATCTGTGAAACCATGAAGAGTTAAATGTAATTAGCATAACAGAAACTATTTCAGGAATTCAAAAAAGAGAGAAATCAGTGAATCAGTGCTGGCAGTGATGCCCCAGAAAGGTTTCATGGAGGAGCTCAGCAAGGCTTTTAAGAATGTACGATTTTAATAGGGTAATTCAAGGAAAAGAACTTTCTAGTTGGAAACAGGAAGGTACAAGGAAGATAATTAGCTAGGGAAGTGGCTGTGGAAAAGTTGCAGGAGAATTCCCAGAAGAGTGAATAGTTTAGTTAAGTGAGTGCCAGGTCTGAAGAGGAAGGATGACATCTCAGGGTCAACCTAGAGGTACAGGGCCTCAGGATTTAAACTTCACCAGCAAAAAGATGGCTCATGGCTGAGTTTTGAAAGGAGAAATGCATACTCCAAGTGTTGCATTAGGAAGATTGAGTATGAATTGGAAGAGGTTTAAAAACAAGGTTCAGGGGGGCACCCGGGTGGTTCAGTCAGTTAAGCTTCCACCTCTTGATTTCATTTCAGGTCATGACCTCGAGGTCCGCAGGATCTCGCCCCCACTAGGAATGGAGCCTGCTTGGGATTCTCTCTCCCTCACTCTCTGCCCCTCCCCTGGTTGCATGCTCGAGCTCACTCTCTCTCTCTCAAAATAAATAAATAAACATCTAAAATGCAAAAGCAAAGTGCTCCTGAGTGGCTCAGTCTATTAAGCATCTGACTTCAGCTCCAGTCATGATCTCATGGTTCATGAGTCCCAGCCCCAGGTCGGACTCTGTGCTGACAGCTCAGAGCCTGGAGCCTGCTTCAGATTCTGTCTCCCTCTCTCTTTGCCCCTCCCTTCCTCACACTCTGTCTCTCTCTCTTCCTCAAAAAGAAATAAAACATTAAAAAATTATTTTTAAATATGAAAACAAAACAAGATTCAGGCAACCAGGAGTAGGAACGTGAAAGGAAAAATAAAAGTGAGAGTTTTCTGTGTGAAAAAAAAAAAAGTTAAGAGAGAGAAGTAAAAGCATAAGGTTGAGTGAAGGATGAAGCAAAGTTCACCTCACATGCCAATGTCTCACACTCACTCCCACGTCTCCAACACCGCTATCATCCCTTCCTCAGTGACAGATTTATCTGAAAAGAGGCATTTCCTGAAGCTTAGTGTTATCATTTGGAGGATGAGAGTCTTCCTTTTTATCAAGCTGTTTAACCAGTACCTACACCTAAGAACTAGGAGGTGAGGTTTTTTGAAGAGAACATTAAAAGAAAAGAACATGTGGAGAATGAGAGAACAGTGAAACAAACAAATGGTCCCACTAAGGCCATTCTTAAAACCCCCTATATCAAATCACCCAGGATACTCATTCAGTTGGGAAGTCCCTGCTTTTTATTTGGGGAGGGGGGTTAGTTTTGTGTATTTTTTTTTTTTTGAAAGAGAGATGGAGAGAGTGAAGGAGGGGCAAAGAGACAGGGGGACAGAGAGGGAGAGAGAAGGAAAGAATCCCATACCCTAGACAGAGCCAGATGTGGGGCTAGATCTCACCAACCATGAGATCATGACCTGAGCCAAAATCAAGAGTCAGACACTTAACCAACTGAGCCACCCAGGTATCCCTTGGGGTGCTCCTGTTTATTGTAGGAACTCCCAAGGATAGAGCAGACTTACACCCAATCGTGGGGCCTCAGAGACTCATGTAAGTCAAAGAGGTACCTCCTCGCGTTGTTTGGATTGCCTCTTCTACCTGCTTTTTGTACCCTCAGTAATCATAAGAAGCAGAAGGGGATACTCAATTATTCTATTGTCTCCAGTTTAAACGCAGATCGCTTTGGTCTCCCAAAGCAACAATTTAATTTAATAGTACTTAGGGATGCTGAAAAAAATATTAGAAAACCTTCCAAAATTGTCTAACAAACCTCCAGGGTACATACAGTAGTCTATTACTTGAGAAAAGCTGACCTAAGAAACATCACAGTGTTCATCCAAAGAGCAATGTCATTTGTAAATAAATCTCTTAGAAGATTGAATAAATCCCTGGCTCATCAAAATAAATTCTATTTTCTCAGCCTTTTTCAAAGTCAGAAAGTCAAGCTTCTCACAATAGGCCCGTGTATTATTTATTCTACTTCATTGTGGGTGAGGAAACTGAAGATGCATTCTTTAAGATAGAGATATTAATGGCTCTAAATTTGGTTCCAAATTGGTGTGTCCTGCTGGAATGGATATGAATGCCAGTAAATTAATAGATTCTGAAGAACAGGATTTCATCTGTCACCATTTGATGGATGACTATTGTTTTCCTTAGGACTTTTTAGAACATCAAGTTGATGTGTGTTAGTCCTGATTACATGATAAACTTTCCTCAGTTTCCCTTTGTTTCCAAAGTAATTATGGGTTTCTTTATGTCTCTTTTTGATGCCCACGAAGGCTGTAATGAAGGTAGTTATTTATGTAAACATGAGAACAAGAAACAAGGTGTCAATGTACATATAATTTACTCATTGAGGCATCTGACTTACTCATAAACTGGGAGTCATACTGCTAATAAAGTTAACTGATTTTCCTAAATAATTTAGCATGTTTTCCAGTGTCTTTGCCAACAGATGGCTCAGGGGTCTTTGGTCACTTTATAATTCATCTACACCTCCAGACACTACAAGATAAGGAGATAATTTAAGTCAAAACAATGTGTGGGCCACAGATATGCAGCTGCAAGTGAAATTCCCCAAGCTTCTTTCCAAGCATATGGCCGCTCCTATTCCTACCTAGAAATACTTTAGTCAGCTGTTTCTCCTAACTGAAGAGACTGCAACTAGACAAAAAATACTTAGGAAGGTGTTTGCTTTATTTTCTGAAATATCTATATACTATGGGGGTATTTCTGAAATATCTATATACTATGGGGGTTCTTACATGTTGAGAACAACATGTAAGTTCTCAAACATTAAACCAAGTGTAATGTCATACCAGAAATGGAACTATATATAGTTTACTGAAGAACATACATAAACAGACCACAAAACCCTTCCAGATCAAAGGCAGGCTGGCCTCTGATACCCCATTGCATCAGAAAGTTCTACTTCCTGAATATTGTATGTTTTAATTGAGGTAAGATATTTCTAATAAAAAAGAATGCTAACCTATCTATAGTGTTATTAGCAAGGATTTTACTGGATTCAAGTCTCCCTATCTGACATCTGAGATTAGATACATCAGAAAATGCTAAAGCCCCAAGAGTGGAGAATGCATAGTATGCAGTATTGCCCAAACATCTCAGACACAAAACCTTTTCGTAATGCAAACTAACGTTGCCCATAAGTGACAAACACTATGCAAAATACAGCACACTGCTATTCATCCTCAGTGGTCACTCTAACAAGAGCAAAAGGAGGAAAAATCAAGGCACGGAGTTAAGTGAATTTTTAGAAGTGGGGAGGAGTTTTGGGGGGGATGCTCAAACTGCACTTGGCCTACCTCACAGTTTTAAGAAATAATCATAGAATATTGATCATGGAAGCGATTAGGAATCTACAAAGTCATCCTTTTTGAAACTTCCTAATAGGCATGGTCTTAAAATACTCCCTTATTTTAAGGTAGCTCATAGCTGTCCTTAAATCCAAGACATTACTAAACGCCTAGCTAATATATGTATATGTACTGAGAAATATATAGTTTTTATTTTGAATGAAAATCAGAATCAAACACTTGACCTGACAAATGCCTAAAAACTAAAACTCTAAATCCAGTTCAGGCACCAACTGGATGTGTGATCTTGGTCAAGCCTTCATCGGTTTCCCTGTCTCTGTACAATAAATAGACCCTTCAGCTCTGCATGCCTCATGAAATCTCCAAAGGAAAAGACAGCTACATTATATCTCGTTAGCAGTTCTTACCCACCAAGCAACTGTTAATGAGGGTGCCAGGTGAGCCACTATCTTTGCTGGGAAGGTTTAAGTACGTCGTTCCGATCTAAAAAGCATCTCATAAAGGCGCTTCCAGCCCTCAACTACTTCTATAAAATTTTATAACCACAAGCGTCTGACCTCGCAGCTCATCAGGCGTAAAACTGCAATTTCTGGCTCCCTTAACCCCACCAGCCCTTTAACCCTGGTTAAAGAAGCCCAGCGGGGTGAAAATTAAGTGCCACCAATCAGATACTACCCCACGCTTGAAAATTGCCACGAAATTCTTCCTCCCTCCCTTTTCTCAAATAAATGGCATTCCTATAGAAATGGACGCCCACGGGTGTCCGCGGACACCGGAACGGCCGCGGGGGGCCCCGCGGTACCTGATTGAAGTGCAGCTGCCCGGGCTCGGTGACACCTTCCGCGGGGGCGGCTCCCAGCTGCTCCAGCAGGCGCGCGAGCTGCGCCGCCGACAGGCTCCGATTCGCGCCGAACAAGCTCAGTACATCCTCGCTGAAGGCGAGCCCGGGCCCCGCAGCCGTCCCTCCGATGCCCGCAGCCGCCAGCAGCAGGAGCCCAGCCACCGCCCGGCCCGGGGCCATCCTGGCCGGGGCCGCCTTTCGAGGGCCTGAAACGGGCTGGAGCGCACGGGGACGCTCTGGGCGCACCTGCGCGGGTGCCCAGGAGCCCGCGCTCGGATCACTCGTCGGCGCGGGTCCGAGTCAGCTGTGACGCGGCCGCCCCTGGTCGTCCGCCGCCTTCGCGAGAGCAGCAGCCCGCGACCTGCGGGGCATTGAAGTGGTGGTGCAGCCGGGGGGGGCGGGGAGCGATAGGCACAGCGGGCCCCCGGGCCTCCTGGAGAGCCTAAGATAAAGAGGACAAAGAGGGACAGAGATAAAGGCCAGCGGGCCACCGCCGGCCAGCCCCGGGAGCTCTGCGTGGCCCGAGCCCTCGAACGCCCGGCCGGGCAAGGAGCCAACTGCCCCGGAGCCGGGTTTGCAAATGTCCCAGGATTTGCATAGTGTGGTGACACGCTCCTCCCGGGTATAAAGCCCCAAACCAAGCAATTTCTTAGGAAGAACTAAAACCACTTTCACTGTAGAACCCCACCTCCTCTTCCTGTCTTGCCGCTAAATTCCCGCAGAGGAAACTTGGAAGGGGTGAGGCAGGCAGTCCCCAAGGGGCTGCAGGAAATAGCCCCTTCGAAGTCCTGGGCTTTGCGTCTAAACGGGACCCTCCCTCTCCCAGATTTCTGGGCTTGGCAAGCTAGCCTGCTAACCTCTCACCTCGCCTGTCTCTGTATCTGCGTCTCTGTGTGTGTCCACGTGAGTCTCAGCCTCTCTCTCTCTCTCTCTCTCTCTCTCTCTCTCTCAAAATTATCTCTGGCTAGTCAGCTCTGAAACTCCGAGATCGGCCCTGAGCCTTTTACAGATAAGAGGCGGGCTCTGTCCCCTCCTCTCTAGCACGTGGTGACTCACACACACTCCCCCAGCCTGAACTCCCACGCTCGTCCACGCCGGGGCGCAGGGCCGCTGGCCTTTCCCGTTCGCGGGCATTGTGCATTCCTCGTGCGACCCGGCTCCCCACCCGCACGGGGTGGGGGTGGGGGGGTTACCTGAAAGCCACGTCCCTGTCGGCGTCCCCGCCTCCTTTCTGGTCTCCGCGATTTCTTTGTTACCTTGATGAAACCAACTTCCTGGAATGGAGTCAAGAGCCCCATGCATTGTCTAAGAGGTTAGCAGGAATTGCTTTTTTGTCTTACTTCGTAAACTCCCGAGGAAAAAAGGAAACCAAATCTCCAGCTTGGTGGCGGGCAAACTGAGCTCGCATTGCCCAAGCCGGCCCTTCCTGACGCCGCACAGGATATCCGCAGATCAGAATGAATGTTTGTTTGTTCAAAAGAGGGTTCAAGAAAAGCTGACTTAGGTGTGAGGTCAACAAGTTTGTGCAAAGTGAAGGCGGTGTTTGGGGACAAAGGTTGTATCTGGTGGATATAATTGTCCAGAAATAAAGTAAACCTTGATTCCCTGCTACATGGCTGAATACAATAGGAAGAATTCGAAGTGTTCTTGCCTCCCATGGGGAGAGTACACAGCCTCCTAAAACAAACTTTTAAGGGACCCTAAAGGCAGAATAAGGCAAGAAGATGAGGAAGGGGACAAAATCTCCTCCCACATGAGAAACAGATGTGAATGTGAAAAATAGAGACTGAGAGAGAAAATTCCAGAAGGATGAGGATTTGGGTGAACATAACTGAAGAGCTATTATACAGAAAATGTTTAACTGTGTTCTAAACACAGAGAGTAGAAGGCAGCAGTTACCACGCAAAATGACCAAGAAGAAGGTTTCTGAGGAATATGAAGCACAAGTGCTTTGGAGGTAGTGATTGCCCTGTGATTGAAGGTGTTTCAAGGCCACAGGTAAGCTATATAAAGATTCCTGCCTTGGAGAGAAATCAGCAAAATGATCCTAATGGTGTGTCCCTTCCAATTATAAAATCTATACATTTGTTAATAATAATTTGCAAGATTACAATGATACAAAAAGGGCAAATATTTCACCCAAAGGCCAGAAGTAAATTCATATCACAGTTAAGCTCTTCAATTACACAGATGATGGGATTCTTCAAGATTTTTATTGAATTCTTAAAAAAAAAAAGTTTATTTATTCAGAGACAGAGAGAGAATGGGGAGAGGCAGAGAAAGAGAGGGAGAGAACAAGAAAATCTCAAGCATGGAGCCTGATGTGAGGCTCAAACTCACAAACCCGTGAGATCATGACCTAAGCCAAAATCAAGAGTTGAAGGTTTAACCGACTGAACCACTCAGATGCTCAATTTTTGCTGGATTCTTAAGCATAGTTTGCTGCCTATTTTTCCATTTGACCTCAATGACTCAAGGTGATTCTTGGAAATTAATAAATGCTCTAGATCTTTCATCCACACCCAAGTTGTTCATTCCCAGCTTGAATTGCAACATTGATAAGATGTTGGATTTTACACAAATATAAATGGGTTTTAAGTAATATAAAATTCAGGGATGCCTGGGTGACTCAGTTAGTTAAGCATCTGACTCTTGATTTCAATTCAGGTAAAGATCCCATGGTCGTAGGATCAAACCCCCTGTGAGCTCCATGCTAAGCAAGAGGCCTGCTCAAGTTTTTTCTCTGCCTCCCTCAGCCCCACTTACACATGCACATTCTCTCTCTCTCTCTCTCCACCTTTCTCTCCCTCTAAAATAATAATAATACAAAATTTATATTATGAATTTTTTAAATAAAATTTTTGTATTAGTTACTCATGTCTGCATACATTCATTTTACCTGCCCATCAACCCCAAAAGATAATAAATCTAAAAAATAATAATCAACTTGCTTGGAAACTTTACCAAATACAGTTTACATAATTTAGGCATGCAATTAAGACAGAGTGTTCAGAAAATTATGAGTTACTAACTACCAAATTGGTAAGGCTAATTTCTAGATTTTCCACTCTAATAAAATACAGTCACCAAAATACTACTCAGATAATGTTTTAGGGCCCAAAATATGGCATTGTATCAGCCATATCATTACTGAAAAAAGGCCTTTCAGTTTAAAATATAAAGTGGAATGCTATAAACTATAATTTCTTTCAGAAACTTGCCTTAAAGTGGTCATAATTTTAAATGATAATATTTAAGGGAGAATCCCAGAAACACCAGCCAGGATCGTGAAAGATGCTTTCTCTTTGGGACAATGTCACCTGGGAAACTTGGTGATAGGTTCAATTCCCTCATCTATGAAACAAGAAAGTTGGGATAGAAGAACAAATATCCATTCCAGCCTTATTTCTAAATGTCTAATTTAGGATTCCTCTATCAGAACAAAACGTGAAACACTATAAGAGAAATAAAAGTTCAATTCTCCAATGGAAAGGACATTGAAAGTCAAGTCTGACTTTTTCTAATAGCTTCAAATTCTTCTCAGTCCGCATCTTTTGTTACTATTGCAAATAAGGAGCAAATTGGCATCTTTTAAACTTTCTCATGCATTAATTTCCCCGTGGAAGGACGAATAAGCAAATCGAAGAGATAGGACCTCCCTTTCCCTTCTTCCCCTTGCCTTCTCTTCTGTCCCCTCCAGTCTTAAAGCCATGAGATGGAGGATAGCATGCTAAAGAGTATCTGTGGGGAGGGCATTCACTGCAGCCTAGAGAGGGGTGTTAGAACCTGAACAAGAGAAGAAGGGTATCCAAGTAGGAAGGAAACTCAGTGTGGGCAGTTAGAGCCCATGCAGGGTGACAAAGGGATCCAGATGGCAAAGGGAACATGGAAAATCAGAAGATGCATCCCAAATGGGGCAAGAATATGTGCATGCACCCCAGCACACAATGTCAGCACCCAGGTATGATGAGGGGAGCATTCTTTCCAGTACAGTTTGTCAGAGCTCTGTCTAGAAGAGTGAGTGAGTCCATGGTGGCCTCATGTGGTGTCTCAGGGCCAGAGCAAAGATAAGATGTCACACATGGGTTGAGGGACAGAGAGGCAGCTGAGTGTGGAGAGTGAGAGTCTGGATGGGTGGTAAAGTCATCGTGCTTGATGGTGGACCTGCACAGAATGTCAGGGATGGAGAAGGGTGAGGAGAGGAAATAGCATGAGGCACCAGACTCTGTGAGGTGAGCAGAGAGCTGCCTCATGTAGCATGTATGATAGTGTGATTTTTTTTTTTATCATTCTCCGGTTCACTAACATACAGTGTAGTCTTGACTTCAAGAGTAGATAAGATTGATAGTGTGATTTATTATAAGAAATATGTTTTTGGTCTTCATCCCCATTTCTAGCACACAGCTCCTAAAACCCTTGGGATTTTCTAAGTTATGAGAGTGACAAAGGTGCCTCTTGTTATGTTACTTAGGTGACTTTTGGACCACACCAGAGGATGGGGGCTGTTTGCCAAGAGAATCAACCATGTGATTATAAGGCTGCAACTTTCCATCCCACTCCCCTGACCTCTGGGGTCAGGGACATTGACTCAATCGCCAATAGCCAATGATTTAATCAACCTTACCTAAAGTAGTGGAGTTTCCATAAAAACCCAAAAGGACAGGGGCATTTGGGTGGCTTAGTCAGTTGAGGCTCCAACTTTGACTCAGGTTCTGATCTCACAGTTCACGAGTTTGAGCCTTGCATCAGGCTCACTACTGTCAGCATGGAGCCCATTTCAGATCCTCTGTCTCCCTCTCTCTCTGCCCTCTTCTCATGCTCCCTCTCTCAACAATAAATAATAGACATTAAAAAAAGAAAAGCCAAAAGGACTAAGTTTGGAGAACTTCCTGATTGGTGAATTCATGGAGATTCATGGAGAACGGTACCCCTGGAGAAAGCATAGAAGCTCCAAGTCCTCTTTTCATACCTTGTCCTGTGCATCTCTTTCATCTGGCTGTCCCTGATCCTTTTATAATAAACTGGGCATCTAGTAAGTAAAGTGTTTCTTGGAGTTCTGTGAGTCATTGAACCCTCCAATCTACAGTCAGTAGGTCAGTGCAAAGATATCAAGTCGGACTTTGTAACTGCCAGGGTAGAGGGTAATCTCATAGGACTGAGCCCTTAATCTATGGGATCTGGTGCTATCTCCAGATAGATAACGTCAAAACCGAGTTGAACTGTAGGACACCCCTCTGGTGTCTGAGAATTGCTCAGATATGTGTGGAAATTCCCCTCATACTGAATTTTGGGTGCAGAATCATAGGGTGTCAAGCCCAAGCAGGAGAAGGAGGGAACTGGGAAGAAGAAAACAGCAGCAAAAATTAAAAAAGAAAAAAAGTAGTTAGACATAAAAAGATTCATTAAACAAGTGAATATATTAAAGAAAACAGCAACCAGTTTCCTAGCTATCAAGGAAAGGATGTGGAAATTTGAAAAGGGAGAAAACTCATGCTGTTGGGTTGGAATTGAAAATATTTATGCAAATTCATGGTTTTTAGCATAAACAGATAAAAATAGATATAATTGTATAAAATCCCTAGCTCTGTCCACTGGCAGGTCCAGTGAACAGTGATGTCCCAATAGCAACCAATGAATATACCTATGGCTCTGAGGTCGGCTTCCAAAACCTATTCTCATGGGGTGGCTGGCTGGCTCAGCAGAGCTTGGGACTCTTCTTATCTCAGGGTTGTGAGTTCAAGCACCGTATTGGGTGTAGGGAATACTTAAACAAAAAATAAAACTTTAAAAAATAAATAATAAATAAAAACTATTCTCCACTAATAGGAACTGTAGCTCCTTAGAGAAAGGGTTGAGTCTGGGACCAGGTAGGGGAAGAACAAGACACCCCTGGATTCTCTCATTGTGCCTGAAAACAAGGAATTGGTCGAAGAATGTAGGAAATACATTATTAAAGTTTTCCAAGATAATAGGACATTAGACCAGCAACTTACACTCAAATGGTTCAGTGAGGAAAGGTCCTTCCTTGCATCTTTTCTGTAAGTTTGTAATTGCTTCAAATTTTAAAAGGTAAAATACTGAGGATTAAGAGGTGAAGAAGAAAGTTCCCACAACAAATTACATAGAAACTAAATCTAAAAGTTTTGCTAACATCCTAACTTCATAAGAGTCAGTGAAATTAAATTACTCATTTCCTACATATTTTTTTNCCGACTAAGCCACCCAGGCGCCCCTCATTTCCTACATATTTTTAACATCTCTATCACAGTCCATGCTGTCTGGGAATATAAGAGTGAAAGGATACATTTTATGTTCCCTTTAAGAAGGTTGTACTTCAGTTTAGACAGAAATGAGATGATTGCTATAACGGAGATCTTAAAGGTTGCAGTAGAGACATAAAAGCATGTATATCTGCAGGAGATCCTGAGCAAATAATTGACAGAGAAGGTAATCCTTGCGCCTGAAGGCTAAGTAGACGTTTGACAGAAAGACGAGGAGCGGAAGCACATTTCAAGATGAAGAAATGCAAAATGAAAAGCCCCAGGAGACCTAAAAGAATAAAGAGAACCACAAGGAAGTTTTGGAACTGATGATTCTGGAGCAAAGAGGCAGGATCTAACAGAATCCAGAAACTTTGCACCGAGTTCCACTGAGTCAAAGGCGTCTTTATCTACTGATGCTCCAAAAGATTCTCTATGATTATCTGTGTTAAAAAAAAATGTATATATATTCTCAGTGAATTTAAACCTCCTTTGTCTGGTAAGTATCAAATAACATCCATTCCTTATTATTAGAAACACGCCACAGGTAAAGTTCTCAAATAAGAACAAAGTAATGATTGTCCATGTCATGCATGTCTATATGTCTATTCAGTCATCAGTGCTAGAGACAATGTAGGTAGGAATCAGGTTTCTGCATGTCCTCTGTGAACTAAATTCCTAATCTACAAAATGGGGATTAAAATAATATCTTCTCAATCTGTGTCACTGAATAACTGTGAACATCAGATGTGATAAGGTGTGTGAAAACTCTTTATAAACTGTGAAACAGAATGTCAGTATTATTATCAGCTAACATGGCAGGGTAATGTGACCTGCGTAATCAGCCCAGTGAAGTGCCATTGAGAAACAGACAAGAACAATCAAGAGTACTCTGGAACAATGACTACTTTATACCTAACAAAATTCTTCAGGGTTTTTTTTTCCTCTAGGAAATTAAAACACTAATCAGAAATAAGAAGAACCGTGGATACCGTCAAGTCTAATGTGGTCGTTTGCTTCTGGTTTTTGGTTGTTTTTGTTTGTTTGTTTTAAGTAAGGAATAGAAAGCTCAGGAGAGTCAAGAGAAATGACAAAGTAACACATTTAGACTAGAGCCTAGGCCCTATTCTACCTCTTTGCATTTTACCACCAGAAAAAAAAAAATACCAGCCAATGTTTTAAGTAAGAATACCCAGTGTGACTTCAATTTGATTAAATTAAACGCAATTGATAGCCTTTGTTTTTCTTAGCTCTTCTTCCTTCTTTTTCTTTAGTAATTTTCTAAAGGACCCATAGCTCCAAGCCTTTTGCTCCCTTTGAGTTCAGCACACCCAGCATGACCTCATCATGGTTTTTGTGCTTTGTAATTTCATACAATTTTTAGCATATTCTTAAAATTTTTGGAAAATGTATATGTACTGACATGGAAAGGTGTTGAATGAATTAATGAAAACATTAAGAACAGAATGTGTTGTAAAACAGTACAATCAGCAGTGTGTGTGTGTGTGTGTGTGTGTGTGTGTATTTACACTTAAAATAACAAAGGTCTGTGGGATATGCACCAACCTATTTATAATGTTTTCCTCCTAAGGAGCAGGTTTGGAGAACAAGGGATTCAAAGGGCAGAATATCTTTCTCAAAAGAGAAGTATAAGGAAAACATACCTTTTTCTTCATATATGTTTATGATGTTTGAATTTTTTACAAGGTGTATCTTTTATAATTAAAGGAATAAAAAACAATCAAACTGTAGATGGTGGTAGAAGCCTGGGTGGCCTCTAAAATGGAGAGTTACAATCAGTCAGTGCGTCTTCATGTGCACAATGGGGACAGTCATGAGCAGCAGATGCAAAGGTCCCAGGCTATGTGGCTGGCAGGCTTCTTTATCACAGAAAGCTAACAAAAATAGAATAGATTTATAAAAATAGCTCCAAACGGCATCCACCCCTTCATTGTGTGAATCCAGGATAGCCCCAGATGGAGTAAGCTGACCATCCAGCGTGAATAAGTCTCCGCAGGAAAGATACTACCCATATCTGCACTCTCCCCACACTCAAGGGTCAGAGTCCCCACGCTTGATTGAAATTGAGCTGCTGCAAAGTATAATCATGTAAGAACAATTAAAAATTTTATTTTCAGGGCGCCTGGATGGCTCAGTTGATTGGGCCTCTGACTTCAGCTCAGGTCATGATCTCATGGTTTGTGGGTTCGGGCCCTGCATCAGGCTCTGCTCACAGCTCAGAGCCTAGAGCCTGCTTTGATTTCTGTCTCCATCTCTCTCGGTCCCTCCCCCACTCATCCCTGTCTGTGTGTGTGTGTCTCTCTCTCTCAAAAAGTAAACATTAAAAGAAATTTTTTTGAAGAATTTTGTTTTCAAGATAAGAACTTAGTACAAAGCTTAGCCTTAGGCAAAATTATAGAAAAAAAACTATAGAATGAAAACTCCTCTGAGCTCTCAACCCTGTAATACCTGGGACCCACAACCTCTTCCTTTGCTTTCCCTTCCTTCAAATCTGCTAATCCCAGTATCTCCCATTCCCATTAAAATATAAAAGATTGTGAATTAAAAAGTGATAATTGGCTATTTGCTGTGTGTGTGTGTGTGTGTGCGCGCGCGCGCGCGCACGCGCCAATGGAATCACTGGCTTATCTAGTTCACAAAATATTTTTAACTTAAGAATTTAAATGAGTACTGGAAGTAAGAAAGCAAATAGCAAGTGTTGTCTCTTCAGTGTCTGCACTATTCCAAGTTTTAATCTACTTAAGAGGCCTCTTGACCAGCTTCACTTCTAGTCTTTTTCTGGAAACTCACGCACACCACATTTTTGCTGAACAAAAAGTGCTCTCGCTGTTACTACGCGTTCATCTATGACTCCTGGTGAAGCAGTGAAACCCTGTCTGAGGGAGCTGCGTGATCTGTAAGGAAGGCACACAGACTACTGCAACCAAAGGTCTCCTAGCAGCCAAGCACGGAGGAAGGAGACATGAAACCAGCTTCAGAAGACTTGAGTTATTCTAACTGAAACGTGAACAGTTTTGTCATCTTCGTAGTTAGATCTCCTTCACTCTTCCAGGTATCTCAGGGGTTGTTACGAGAGTCTATTGAGAGAATACAATTTAAAGCATTTTATAAGCTACAAAGCCAAGGAAAACTAAGATTTCAAACTAGCCAAGCCAGATTGAGATGTCATTTTCAGCATGACTTACAGCATCGTGACACAATTTATCTCTCCGACACACACAACAACATCAAACAGGCTAGGTAGATCATCTTCTCCAGAGAGAAAAGTACTTCTCTTTGGGAACCTGGGTGGCTCAGTTGGTTGAGCACCCAATTTTGGCACACGTCATGATCTCACGGTTTATGAGTTTGAGCCCCGAGTCAGGCTCTGTGCTGTCAGCAAAGAACCCACTTTGAATCCTCTGTGCCCCCCCTCTCCTTATCCCTCTCCTGCTTGCTCGTTCACTCTCAAAAATAAATAAACATGAAAAAAAGGAAGGAAGGAAGGAAGGAAGGAAGGAAGGAAGGAAGGAAGGAAGGAAGATAGAAAGAAAAGTACTTCTCTATGGGACCAGAGCATGGTCCAGAGCTAGAAAACACAGCTTTTTTTTTTTTAACTTGGATGGAGTTTGTCATTTTATCAACAAACTTTAATATTTTCTAGCTCTATTTCTTGTTTTGATACTTTGCTTGGTACTTTTCAGAAGGAGGAACATTATTCTTGGCACACAAATGAAAAATCAAGCTTTGATATCTGTGGCTTTACCTTTACATATGATCCACTCTTATGTGAAGGTCTTAAGGTAGATAAATGTACTTGGAATAAAGTATGATTTACACAAATATAAAATAAAAGCAGGATAGATATTACAAGGAAAGGTAATGGTTACAATTCACAGGATATGTGCTATCTAAAAATAACATATCCTAGGGCACCTGGGTGGCTCAGTCTGTTAGGCATCTGACTTTATTTCAGGTCATGATCTCACAGTTCCTGAGTTCGAACCCTGAGTCGGGCACTGTGCTGACAGCTCAGAGCCTGGAGCCCCCTTCTGATTTTGTGTCTCTCACTCCCTGCCTCTCCCTGCCTATATTCTGTCTCTGTCCCTCAAAAATAAATAAACTAGAAAATAATCTTTAATAAAATAAAAATAACATATCCTAATAGCCCAAGAACTATAGAGGAGTGTTCAACTTATATTTGTGATAAGAGAAATATTCCCCAGAGTTTACGTAAATATGGATTTACTAATGTCCAAGGTTGTTTGTGTTTCAGGCACAGTCTCTAGAAATGCCTTGTCTGGAGGAACTCATGGAAGCCGATGGACAACTGATGACCCTTGGGTGTCTTTTAGGATCTCCACAGCTTCTTTCTCTTTTTACAAAATATTTTTTAATGTTTATTTTTGAGAGAGTGCACATGTGTGTGTATGCCCACACGAGTGGGGGTGGGGTAGACAGAGAGGAAAACAAAGCAGGCTCCAAGATGACAGCAGAGACCCTGATTTGGGGCTTAAACTCCGGAATTTGAAGATCACAACCTGAGCCAAAGTCCAATGCTCAACCAGCTGAGCCCCCCAGGCACCCCACCACAGCTTACTTCTTTTTTAATTCAAGTAATTCAGACCATGTTTGCTCTTTTTCAAAACAGAAAAATATATTTTCCACTGAAGTTTGGTAATTCAATTAGATATGAGGAAAACCTCAAGTTAAAAGAAGCCTAAATATTTACCCACACAAAAGCACCATGAGTCTTTAAGCCTATTACAAGCAGAAATAAATAGGTGCTTTATACTAAAGCCTCATAACTATTGCCTAGGTTTCTCTCATCTAAAAGAAGAAGAAAGAATTGCTATAATAGTGTTAATTCCGAGAAAATATAGAGTTCAGATTGATTCTTTTTTCATCTTTGTGAATTTGAGGAGAGGAAAGAAGGACAACAAAGAAGATGTTCTATGATGGCAGAAATTTGATAAAATGAGTTTCATATTCTGAATTAAGTTCTTATTTCCATTGACACCTCCCAATTAGTTTTACTATTAAAAATGGAATTTAATCTCCAAACTGTGATTTCTGAACTGTTTTATCTTCAAATCACCTTGAGCGTTTATTATATATTTGAGCTCTCACCCAACTACTGTGGTTGTTATTTAATCATAGTTTTCAATATTTTAAATGTCTTAGGAAAATGTTGCTGACATTGTCTTAATGTTTTTGAAGAGCTTGAATCCATTTTTGTAAAAAATAAGTTAATAAATGTGCATAGAGAAGAGACTTGAATGCATAAATTTATCAACACTGATCATCTCTAGGTGGCAGGAATATGAAATTTTTTCCTTATGATTTTTTTTTATATTTTCTGAATCCTCTGAAAAAATTATTTCACAAGTAAATGTTTAATATTAATAGCACCAACAAAATAAGAAGTTAGACAATTAACTAGAATGAGGATATGCACAGTTTTTCATTGAAAAGCCAATGGTAAGGTGGAGTGAGATTTTTCCATTGTGGATTTCATGTCTGTGAGATTTCCTTTACTTTGACAAAAGAACTCTTCTTTATCCTTATTTTTAGGGTTAATTACAGACTCACATTAAAAATAAGAACTGGGTCAGCAGACCTAATACTTAGCAGGGAAAAATTCCCCAAGGCCAGAATTTTAATGCTCCATAAAACTTTCCAACTGCAACTGTTCTCTCCTACATGCAAAGGAAAAAAATAAGCTAAAACCTTAAAATCTAAATGATGCTTAATTTTGAGCAGCTACCGCTTAGCAAGATTTTATCTAAAATATTAAATAGGAATAATAATTACTTTAGAGTTTTAATCTAAATATTATAAATATCTAAAGACTAAAACATCTAAATAAAATTAATAATCTAAAATAAGATAATCTAAAGCATTTCTTCTAAAATATCTAAAATGGAATAAATGACTTCTCCAGGTTGTTTCTTCCTACTTACTAATAAAAAGGATTTTACCAATGTTCAAGTTCAACTTTTTAATGTTGGTAATGCAAAATTATTTCTATTAGGTCTCTGCCTACTTTATTCTTCATCATTTTGTGATTCTAGGATTTGAATTTTCAAAGAAGACTCAGAAAAATCTTGGAACAAACTTGGAGCCAAAATAAATTTTCATGCCTGGAGTTCAGACAGAAGTTGAAGCAGATAAAACTTAGTGTCTTTTCTGCTCTTTTATTTTAAGAGGTTTGTAAGACTCCATTTTGGAGGACTCTGGAGAATAAGACAAGCAAAATGGCTGGGAATAGGAAAGAAAGAGGTATGTGTAGCATTACCATCTGTATATACTGTCCTTGAGATCTGCTGTAGATACAGAACCAAAGAATGGGGTTGGATACCATCACAGACCAGATCATATCAAAACCATTTCTAAAGTAGATTCAGAGATGCCTGGGTTTTAAGATAATTAGAGAACATTTATACCACTGTCATTTTTCACTCCTATATGTCCCTGCTGACACTATAGCACTCAACATTTATGAGTACAGCTCCATGGCCATCGAAAAATCATATCCTGGGCACCTGGGTGGCCCAGTTGTTTGAGCATCCAACTCTTAAATTCGGCTCAGGTTCCAGAATAGTGGGATAGAGCTCCATGTCAGGCTCCTCACTGAGTGTGAAGCCTGCTGTTTCCCTCTGCTCTTCTCCCTGGCTCACACACTCTCTGTCTCTAAAATAAAAATAAAAATAAAAATAAAATAATTGTAATAATATCCATAATTTGCTACCTCAAATCCATAGTTACTATGAAGACATAATTCACTCTTGAGGCAATTTGGTCTATGGGGCAGATCTGATGGAAGCCTACACTGAAGATAACAGGATTTTCACTGCATCATCCAGATTAACGTGTGGTTGGCCAAATGCCATCATTTTCTTATAGATATTGTTTTGATCACACAACTTTTGCTTGAATTATTATCTGGCATTTCAATTCTAATGTGTCAACATTCAGAAAATAAAGTCATTGCCTTCACCAGAGCTCTTCAGATATAGTTTATATTCTTAAATATAGGTGTCAATTGAAAGCAAGGATAAGCTAAATATGGGAGAGTAAATTGGTTTTTCAATGTCGACTCATTTAAAACAAAGACCAACATTCAAAATCATAAGCAATATACATTTCAAAGTTGTCATCTTCTTTTGGTATAAATATTGATGAGGACGTAAAGAGCGCTACCTGCTAACGAATTCACCTACATTTTAGAAACAAAAACAAAAAGAGACAATGCCTCCTGCCTGGGCTTCTGGCCAAGAAGCAGGGTCAAAGTACAAAGAGGCTGTAGTGTTTGATCAGCCTGTTCAGTGGGTTAAGTCAGTTATGACGAATCCAAGTGTGCTTGTTCACAGTACTTTGCTACCTGCCACCCTTTCATAACTATTGAAACAGGTTTTCTTTTGTTTCATTTGGGTTTTTTTTTCTTTTTGTTTTTTGGAGTTTTTTGCATCTCATTTCTTCTCTTGGCCTGGATTCTACTAACAGCTAATTATCCAAAATACAGGACAAGAAAAATAATATGGAGTTCCCTACACATTTTCAAAGACAAAAGAGGAGCTTTGTCCTTTGGTCGGTTTGGGACTTCTTGATTCTGTCATTTATTGCACATGATTGATTATTTGATAAACAGTGATTTTAATAAAGCGGTTTTCTTTGGGAAATAGTCACTAATTGATCTTCAATCTATACCCCAAGCATTTCTTTAAAAATTTTTTAAATTCTAGAGGTGCTGGGGTGGCTCAGTCGGTTAAGGGTCTGACTTGAGCTCAGGTCATGAACTCACAGCTTGTGGGTTTGAGCCCCACATCAGGCTCTGTGCTGACAGCTCAGAGCCTGCAGCCAGCTTCAGATTCTGTGTGTGTCTCTCTCTCTGTGTTCCTACTCTGCTTTTGCTCTCTCTCTCTCTCTCTCCCCCTCTCTCTCAAAAGTAAATACATAAACACTTAAAAAAATTTAACTCTATTCTTCTCAGCTTCACACCTATTATATTACAGTCTTCCAAGAACCTATTGAGATGCCAGTGTGCTATCAGTTAACCTCTGGACTACTATGTGAACATACTTAACCCTTAAGTCAAACCTTTGTGGTAAATCAAAAAAGAGGATCTTTAGCCAGGAGATGTCTTTGTCAAATTTTGTGAGAATTAGAGTAGATAATATATCTTGAGTATCTAGCATAAAGGCATAGATAGGTGTGTGTGTGAGCACGCACGTGCCAAGCACTGTGCTGTAATTTCATATGTCACAAATTCCGTAAAATAATACTAATTGTGATTATGGCATTGATCTGAATTTCAAATTAGAAACATTTATTTCTTTTTCACTGAGAAAATAAATCCTCAGAAGGATTTCCTCAGAAGACGAAATTCTTTTCCCACATCAAATCTATAGCCACTCTTATCTGAATACTTTTTTGTTTAAGTTTGTTTATTTTAAGAGGAGAGAGAGAGAAAGCACAGTGAAGGAGGGGCAGAGAGAGAAGGAGGGAGAAACCCAAGCAGGCTCTCCAGTGTCAGCCCAGAGCCCCATGCCAGGCTCAAACCTATGAACTGTGAGACTGAATCCATGAACCATGAGGTCATGACATGAGCCTAAATCAAGAGTTGGTGGCTTAACTGACTGAGCCACACAGGCGCCCCTGAATTCTTAAACTCTATCTTCTTTTCTAGTTAAGCAAATGAATTTTCCAAGCTTTTTTTCAAGACTAGCCCTCCACTGGTACAGTGGATCACGTCCACTCTTGCTTACTCAAGATCTTTGACCTCACATTATATCTTCTCTCCTACCATAGCATTAATTTTTGCCTCCATGTTAGATCATTCTCAAGAAAACATGATCTCTTATCTCTTAAAAATTCCTTTCACTCTATATCTCTCAAGCTATCACTCTATTTGTTATGGATTTAATTGTTATCCTTAAATCAAGACAGACTGAAGTCCTAACCCTTAGTAATTCAAAACATGACCTTGTTTGGAAATAAGGTCACTGCAGATGGAATTAGTTAAGAGGAGGTGGTACTGTCGTATAGTGGGTCCTGATCCAATAGGACTGGTGTCCTTGTAAGAAAATGGGCATGTGAAAACAGAGAGACACACATAGGGAGAAGACCATGTGATGATGAGGGCAGAGATTGGAATTATGCAGCTGCAAACTGAGGAATGCCAAAGATTGCTGGTAAACCACTGCACTGAGGAAGAA
Organism: Crocuta crocuta; assembly: GCF_008692635.1. NCBI lineage: Eukaryota > Metazoa > Chordata > Mammalia > Carnivora > Hyaenidae > Crocuta > Crocuta crocuta. The sequence goes on from NW_027528804.1 coordinate 2,389,665, forward strand.
ACAAGGACAAATTCCCCTAGAGGTTGCAAAGGGAGTATGGCCACCCCCACAACCTGATTTCAGACTTCTAACTTCCAGAACTGTGTGAGACAATAAATTTCCCTTGTTCTAAGCCACCCAATTTATGGCACTTTGTTACAGCAGCCCTGGAAAACAAATAGATCATTTCCACTTTGTATTAGATTATTCCCATGAGCAGAACACGTGATCCTTTATCACTTAAAAATTCCCTGACCCTATGTGGCACTTGGGTGGCTCAGTTGGTTAAGTGTCTGACTTCGGCTCAGGCCATGATCTCACAGTTCATGGGTTTGAGCCTCATGTCGGGCTCTGTGCTGACAGCTAGCTCAGAGCCTGGAGCCTGCTTCGGTTTCCGGGTCTCCCTCTCTCTCTGCCCCTCCCCTGACCAAGCTCTGTCTCTCTCTGTCTTTCAAAAATGAATAAACATTTAAATACATACCTACCTACATACATACATACAAATTCCCTTGACCTTAATTCTTCCTTAAGTTATCACCCTCTGCCTGTGCTTCTTTTTTTATAACCAGTGTCTTTTGAGAGTCACTTCTAAGTGCTGTCATCATCTACTCCACTATCGTTCTCTAGTGCATTCATTCTGGTCAAGACCTCACCCTTCTTTCCACTCACCAGACACCATTTCTGTCAAGATAACTTATCGTACTTTGTTTCCTTCAAAACAAATAAGATAATATATTTATTTCCTAATTTAGTTATTGTCTGTCTTTCTCACTAGAATCAAAATTCCAAAAGGGAATGGATGTATTTTTTCACCCTCAAGCTCCAGGTCCTGGTGCTCAATAGGTCCTTAGTGAAATTTTGTTGAATGATGTGGTGCATTTACTTTTAGAGTATCAATTACACGTGATACATAAATCTTCCATTGGGGTTTCAGTACTCTTTATTTGCCAACGCTACAAATTTCTCAAGGAATTTGTTGCAATTTTTCAGAAATTTGAATACTAATTTTTACTAATAAAAAGTGTTTTTAATATTTTAATAACTGGCACGCATTTTATTCCATATTATATTTTCGGTACCCTAAAATTGATATTTAAAATTGAAATATTAGTAAATGAAATTATGACATAAAGTGAAAGTTTCTTTAAAAACATGTCTTTATGCTTTGCAAGCAAGCATTCATTATCACTAATATTTCACCCTAAGGTAAACTGTGATGTCTTAAGTTTATATTATATCTTCCAAAGCTATTAGCAGATATTCATCCTATGTATTGAGGAAAGGCAGTTTTTAACTTTTATCTTACAAATGTGGAAACTAAGTGACTTATGAACCAATGGTCTTCTTGTGACACCTAAGTGGATAAATGATAAAATGCAAACTGGGATAAAAGCTTTTCAACTATCAAAGTAGTTTAATTTCTGCTAAAATCCCCCATCATCAACTCTACCTTCTAATTTCATTGACATTTAAGATTATTATCTTAATTATACTAAATGAGAAAAAATAACTTCCTCCTAGATATTATGGCAATTTATAGATGAAGAACATGAAATCAGAGATATTATTACGCAAACAAATGCAATAAGTGAAGATTTCTTGCTCAGTCCAGTGTTCTGAGGAACAGCAGAAATTTAGCACAATGAGCTGAGTTAAAAGGGAAAACTAAGGAGCCCTGTCAAATGTATTCATAAAGTGCATCATCTACAATGTGAACAAGACTGTAATCACATTAGTCTATGATGTGATAATTCACAATAATCAACCATCTATATCCCCATAAACTTGCCTTCCCATTTTCTCATTGCCCTCTGTATCAGTAACAGCAAGATAAGGCAGCATATTAAAGATACTGAATCTTTGCAAAGGAAGAGATCAGGGATACACTGTTACACTTTCTCTGGTGGTCTTCCATAGAAGAACAGTATGCATTTATAGTTTTTGGAAATGGGAAGTAATATAACAATATGTCTCCCATACCTTCAGCCCCTCCCTGGCCCTTGGTTTCTTCCCAGTAGCACTCAAACTCACCCACCTACTCTATGCTCCCCTGGAGCCAACATACTCTTTCACTCTTCTCCCAGACAAAGTTCGTGACTTCTTTTCAATTAACAACCCACAGGCTCAAGCATCTCATGGTAGCCCTCCTTTGTTAGGTCTCTTAGCAGCATTTGGTGTCAGCTGACTACTCTCTCCTTGAAACAACCCTATCTTGTCTGCCATGAAGCCACAGTTTTCTATACTCCTTATCAGTCTGCTTTGTTCATGTTAAATGTGAGTCCTGTTAGGTTTGTAGGGTTACTCCTGTTAAATGGTGGTGTCCCACCAAACCCTGTTCTAGGCCTTCTTTTCTTAAACAAGTGTGTCTATCCCCTGTGTGTCGATCACTACCTATTAGGGCTGACTTGTGTCCCTCAAAATTCATATGTCAAAGTCCTAATGCACAGTACCTCAAAATGTGACTGCAATTGAAGATATGGTCTTTGAAGAGGTAAGTGAATTAAAATGAGATCATAAGAGTGGCCTTCATCCTAGTTAAGATGTCATTACTACCTAAAGCACTCTACACATTCAATGCAATTCCAATCAAAATTGCACCAGCATACTTCTCAAAACTAGAACAAACTATCCAAAANAAAAAAAAAAAAAAGAGTGGCCTTCATCCAATAACACTGAAGTCCTTATAAGAAGAGGAGATTTAGGCACAGGTGGACACAGACAAAAGATAATATGAAGACACAGGAGACAATGGCTGAGGGCAGAGTCCCTCATGAGAAATCATTCCTACAGACACACTGGTCTTGGACTCCCAACCTCCAGAACTGTGAGAAAGTACATTTCCATTGTTTTGGCCACTTAGTCTGTGGAATTTGTGTGGCAACCCCAGCAAATTTGTACATGATCTCTGATTAGGCTGTGGCTCTTATACTTAGGACTGCGGTACCATCTCTAATTACCAGGTCATATCCCACTCCTGCTGGATCTCACCACATGTGTGGGTCTCAAAAATATTTCAAGAATTCACTGCTGAGGCATCTGATTGCCTGAGCCAAGAAAGTGCTCACTGTGGTGGACTCTACATGCGCCCCATGTCAAACCCCATCACCCACCTCAAACCCTAGATTCACCTCAAGTCGTTCCCTCAGCTTTTCTGCCTCAGGGTTTTCTCCAAAAGTTTAATAACTTGCTCTGCAGCTCTCAAGATCGGAGGAATTATCCCTGGAGGCAACTACAAACCAAAGAGAGGAGAGTCAGGAAATAAAAGCCCACTCCAGTGGTCCAGAGGACACTTCTGAGGAGCTTTCAACCTGTATTCTCAGAGGATTCCCCACAAGACTGTGCTCCAATTTTTGTAGCAATAAACAGCTCAGTGATGCACACTTTTTTTGGTTTTCCTCCTTCCTAGAGCTGGCTTTTCTCCTTTTCTGAGTCACTCTCCATTCTCCCACCCTTACCTCCTGGGATCACTTCTAAAATAAACCTCCTGGATCCCAGTCCTTGACTCAGACTTGCTTTGAGGGGAAACCCTCATGAGGACAGTCAATGCCATTCTCTTAGTTTTCTCCTTTATCCATGTTATCTGGCTACCAATTATTAAATTCAGGTGATCCTACCATGCCTTTCAAATTAGTTTACCCTCTCCAAGCCCATTGCCTTTAGCCTGGGTTCAGGCCACCAGGCTCTTAACCAGCAAATGCTACAATCTTCTCACTAATCTCTTTGCCTCGTGCATTGCTTCTTACCAAATTGTTCCACACAGGGAAGTCAGTGTGTGTTTTCTAAATAGACTATATGAACCCACTTGTTCACTCATAAAAACTGTCAAATATCCCAGTTGTCTCTAGCATGATGTTCTTCACGTGATTTGCAAGGTGATTGCTTTCCTCCCCAGTTTCATCCTTCATTTCTCATTTGGTAGACTAGATCTATTAAGCTATTTTTAGGTCTCTGACCAGCCATGCAATATAGCCTCAGGGTCTTTGCACATGCTGCTTCCTTCTCTTGAAATACTTTTTCCCACACTTGTCCACCACTATCACTCAACTTTACCACTCCTAGTTTAGTTGGTACTTACTCTTAAAAACCTCTGGTGTTGACTTTTTTATTAGGTGCCTCTTCTATGAGCTCTCAAGTCATTTTAGCTATATTTTAATTGCCTGTTTATTTGTTTATATCATACATTTGATTATAACTTTTAAGGGTTTCTATTTCCCATCATGTCTCAAGTACTTCACAGATTTGAGGTCTTCAATAAATATTGGCAAAATAAATGAATTAATAAATAAAAGTAAAACATTATTCAATGTTACTAAACATTTTTTACAACAACAGAAAACCTGGCAAACAAGTTTTCAAACTGTATAGAAAGGTTGAAGCAAAACAGAAGGAAGATTAATAAATAGAAATTCTATAAAAATCTGGGACAAAAACGCTCTCTTCAAAAATCTTTGATGCATTACTGCTGTAACCATGGAAACACATCTACTCAGATTTTTTAAATCTATTACTTAGAAAGCAATTTTAAAAGCTTATAATACAAGGGACACCTGGGTGGCTCAGTCGGTTAAGCGTCCAACTTCGGCTCAGGTCATGATCTCATGGTTCATGGGTTCAAGCTCCGCATCAGGCTCTGTGCTGACAGCTAGCTCAGAGCCTGGAGCCTGTTTCAGATTCTGTATCTCCCTCTCTGTCTGACCCTCCCCTGCTCGTGCTCTCCTCTCAAAAATAAATAAACATTAAAAAAAAAAAAGGAAGGATGTTTAACCCCTAAAATGTAAAAACATCATCTTAAGCTTTGAAAAATTCTGTTAAATGCAATAAACTTGGCCTTACCAACGACCCACTCCATTTTGCGAATTTTCTCATTTCACTATGTCTTTGTGAATAACCAACTGCACCACATGGGCTAGGAATCACTGGTATACAGCCCAGTGTTTTATCCAACTACAACTCAGGAAAGGAGAGGGATGTGCTACAAACATCAGGACTCTTCGGCCTAGTCTTTCAGAGGATGGAGAGCCAATATCCCGAAGTCAGTCATTCTTGAACAGTTGACTGGCCACTTGTTCCATACCATCCTTAGTCATTTATCAAAGAATCATATCGAATGTGCAAATGCTAACCTTACATAGATAGTGAATTAGTGTTCCAGGATGGTCACTTGATTCGTTTATGACCTTGGAGTTCTTACACCTGTTCCTGTGAGACAGAACGAGGAGTGAATGTTCACAGACTAGACCCTCCAGTAAAAGCTTTAGAGTATGGTTCACTGCAGAATCAATGATGTGAGGAAGGAGCACTGCCAGAGGAAGCAGGTGCTGTTACTCACCAAAGATCTCAAACAAGTACTCCCTGCTTCTCAACAAGAGAGGTTCAGAACTTCCAGCACCAGGGCTGTGGTCCACTGGCGCTGGCTCTCATCTCCACCCCCGGCTGGCAGCATCACAAGTGTAGCTTAGAAAGGATTTAGCTCTATCTCTGAGAAGGACTAGAGAGCCACGGGCATTTGTGCTGAGGGACGGAGGTCACAGATATCTGTCAGTTGTATGTTATTTTACACAATGACTAGAAATGGCCACGTTTTCTCCAGGGCACTACATTCAGGGGGGTTCCTGATCCCATTGTCCAGCTAAATTCTCTTGCTACCAGCCTGGAGGCAAGTGGGGATTCTGTGCATATTCCAAGGCCCTAATGCCAAACTCCCTGGAGGTGGGAGGGGGTGGCCGCACACACCCTTCCCTTTCTCTTCAATCTCAAGCAGGTAAGAACAGGCCCACATTCTTCCTGTCACACTCTCACCAGAGACTAGAAATAAAGACTTTGAACTGTGTTTGGGCTTCTCCTCAGGCACTTGAGTGTTATTCTGCGATGAAAGCAATGTGGCCATATGCTTTTATCTGACTTCTTCTCTGCAAATTGATAAAGATTAAATAGATGAACCCACCTGGTTATTCCAGTTCCACAGAAATTACCCGCAAATTGAAGAGAAACTTTTAGGTAGAAATCTTGAGGACTGAGTTGTGGATCAAAGTATAATGCCTCTATTTATTAAATAAGAGAAAATTGAGCTTTCTTCTGGAGGTTTTGGTCCTTCCAGAGAAAAGTAGTCTTACACAACTGATAACAGATACTGTGATAAAATTTAATGTGTCGAGGGGCACCTGGGTGAGACTCAGTCGGTTAAGCATCTAACTTGATTTCAGCTCAGGTCATGATCTCACTGTTTGTGGGATGGAGCCCTGTGTTGGGCTCCACGCCGACAGTACAGTTCTTAGAATTCTCTCTCTACCATTCCCCTGCTCTCCTGCACCCTCTTTCTCTTTCTCAAAATAAATAAATTTTAAAAAATTTAATGGATCCATTGTTTTCCATTTAAATTATTTGACTTCACTCACTGACTGCTACTTGTGCTCAATTGACAACTCAGTTTTGAGGGTGAAACTGCCAAGTTCTGTATACTGACAAAATGGTCTGGTACAAAATAACCCCATAGGGTTAATAAGTGACCCCTCAGTCCAGACAAAATCCTGGAAATGCAGAATATAGCAACACAGTGACATCCATGCTGCTAACCTAGGACTCCTGCTGTGAGCTAGCTGGAGTCCTTCTCTGTACACACAAATTTAGATGTGAGCTCTAAGCCCCTTTTCCAACATGATTTTTTTCTCATCTGTACAAAAACTAGGAGAATACCAAACACCTGCTTCTTCTGTTCCCCTGACAAAACTATTGATCACCTCTGAACCAATTTTCCTAATTCTCCATGCGTTGATTTGATTGGACAGATTACTCTAGTGGGGTTGAGTCTTGGTAACGAAAGATAGAGGACCTAGAGTAAGCAATTTGCCTAAACCTGAGGACAAGAGTCACTTTATAAATATACATTGTTTTATAATTTTTTTAACATTTGTTTATTTTTGAGAGACAGAGAGAGGCAGAGCATGAGCAGGGGAGGGGCAGAAAGAGAGGAAGATAGAGAATCTGAGGTAGGCTCCAGGCTCAGAGCTGTCAGAGCTTCACACAGGGCTCGAACTCACAAACTATGAGATCATGACCTGAGCTGAAGTCGGGTGCTCAACCGACTGAGCCATCCAGGTGTCCCAGACCAGAGCCACTTTAATTATGGCCCATTGACACATTTTTCTTAAAAGAGGCAAACCCTGCATTTTCCCTCCTTTCCCCTCCTGGTAACCCCAAACCACTCCTTCTCCTGTCCTCTATCTTCCAGATGTGCTGGTGAATCCCTTATCTGCATTGTTCAGAAATGACATATTACTGTCCTGTTGGCCTATCTTGGTTTAACTTTCTTCCCAGATTCTTTTAGAGAATGAACTACTGAGCTCCAGTCTTAGCAGTAAATATTAATTTTATTCTGTAGGTATTGTTGTAACCTCCGGGTAAAATGGTAAAGGTTACATTTTTCTAAGCACTTCTCTCACTTTTTGTTCGTTTCAAGTACACATTTCAGGCTTCCAGATTTTCTCTATTCTTCCTTCTAACACAACTTGCTTTCCAGAAAAATTAATAAATTGTTCACTCTCAAGTACAGGACTGGCGAAAATTAGCCCCTTTCCAAAGACATTTTCTTTAACAGAGAATCTAAATCTCATTTCTTTTTTTAAATGTTTATTTATTTTGAGAGAAAGTGAGAGAGAGAGAGAGAGAAAACAAGTGAGGGAGGGGTCAGAGAGCAGAGGGAATCCCAAACAGGCTCCATGCTGTCAGTGCAGAGTATGATGTGGGGCTCGGTTCCATGGACTGTAAGATCACGACCTTAGCCAAAATCAAAAGTGAGATGCTTAACTGACTGAGCCACCCAGATGCCCCCAAAATCTCGTTTCTTTTTTCTTTTGTTTATCAAAGTCTCATTTTTTAAATGTTTATTTACTTTTGAGACAGAGAGAGAGAGACAGAACACAAGCTGGGGAGGGGCAGATAGGGAGAGACACACACAGAGAGAATGCAAAGCAACCTCCAGGCTGTCAGCACAGACCCCGATGTGGGGCTTGAACCCATGAACCGTGAGATCATGACCTGAGTCGAAGTCAGACACTTAACCAACTGAGCTACCCAGGCGCCCCTCAAAATCTCATTTCTAATGCTAGAAATGCAACATCAGTAAAAAGTCTTAGGGAAGGACACCTTTCTGGTATCTTTTAAACCATGCCCCTTGGGACACAGTATTCAAATTGGGGATAACAACCCAGTACATGGGTTAACATGGAGTTATTTTTTGATGAAATAGAAATGTGAAGGAAAGAATCACCTAAAGTAAAGGTAACTATTGTTTCTTAGAATTTTCATTTCTGTCTCTGTACTACATATACATGTTTTAAACACATATGTGCTTTTTAAAAATTTTTTAATGTTTATTTATTTTTGGGAGAGACAGAGACAAAGAAACAGAGCATGAGCAGGTGAAGGACAGAGAAAGGAGTCTCAGAATCTGAAGCCGGCTCAGGCTCTGTGCTGACAGAGCCTGACACAGGGCTCAAACTCACGAACTATGAGAGCATGACCTGAGCCAAAGTTGTACGCTTAACCAACTGAGCCACCCAGGCGCCCCACACACAATATATATACCTGTGCCATATGTAAATGCCTGTCTTATACTATTTATTATCAAAAAGTGTGAGAGTTACTTGCCTCCTAAGTCACCAAATTCTTTTGATTCTGATTCTTCTTGTATAACTTCACTAACATGCAGCCCTGCTTTCTATCCCCGCCACTTTCCACGTAAGGTGGGCTTCCATTTCAATTCTGAAGCTCTGCAATAATCACAAGTCTACATAACCATAGTCTCATTTGTTCTTCTGGGTCTTCAGAGTTTCAGAAGCACAGCATGACCCTATTTAAACTCATTTTTTATGTCTCAAACATTTGCCGGATAAAACCCTACATTTCTTAGCCTGACCCTCTACCATCTAGTCCATTTTCACCTTGCCCAGCTTTCCTCCTGCAGCTGTAAGGCTTGCCCGCAGGCCTTCTTCTCCTTTCCCACTTCTGGGGCTGTCTTCACACCTCTCAGCCTGAAATAGCCTCATGGTTGCTTGTTCTCATCCTCAGTGCTAAGAATCACACCATCCTTGAAGGTGCAGCTTAGCCCCCCACCCTCTCATCCTCCATAGTTAAGTTCCTCAGTCCCCAGACCCTCCAACCTCCATAATGTGTCCACTGACTTCTCAGCACCTCACCTTCCTGGGAAGTCTTACATTTTAGTCTTTTTAAGCCTTCATTGGCCATATTGACAGTGTCCTCATATTTTCAGTTATTATTTCCATTTTTCTCTTACCTGGTCAAAGAGATTGTAAGCCCATTACAAGGTGGTATCTCAAGGTTTTTCTCACCATCCACAGCACTTACAACATATGTCCTCAATAAACATGTTTTAATTGATGGACTTCTCCTATAATACACATGATGCTAAGATCTCTGTGACCTAAATTTAAGGAACTATTATTCGGTTTATTTTTGATATTTGACTGCCCATCATGTTTCATTTTCTAAATAAAAAGAAATTAATATCTATCATTCTTATATTACATGGGAGCAATTAATTTTAACTTTCTAGCTAACTGTACTACTGCAGGTAGTAATAACCTTGTCTCATTTAGCTTGCTCCCACTCTCTGCAAAAGGTTTTAATGAGAAAAATGTTTAGGTCATTGAAACAATAAATGTTCTGAAGTGTTCAAGGTGGAAGAGGTGGTTTTTATGATAGAGTTTCTTGTCACTAGAGGTATTGAACCACAGGTTACATACGTACTTAGGAAAGCTAAGTATAAAGGGAAATCAAACATGGGATGATGGTTGAACTTTGTAGACCTGTAGTTCAAACCTTGAAATCCTATGATTCCGAATCCTACTTGCTGAATAAGCAAGTCCTGAACAACCAAGAACTCCCTCTTCCCTCTCTCACACTTCCCTTCTGAAATATGTCATGAAATTTATTCAGAGTACAGTGGTTCATTATAGTAACAATAATAAAACTGAGAGTGAATGGTAAATTATAAGAGAACTAGCTCTTTAGTCTAGCATTCTACATATTATCTTCTGGATTTTTACAAGATTATTGTATATATTATAATTTTTAGTACCTTAGTCTAGGTTTATTTATACCTTACACAAAATGAAAGATTACTCTTTAAAATCTTAAAGTAATTTTAAAAATCATAAAGTCAACCCTCACAGGAGATATTGGGTTGAAATCACAGTGGAAATACAGCCCACATTTTATGTATCTCTTATCGAAACAGAAGGGTCATCACTCGGATTAGTAACAAGTTAAGGATGTCTTCTCACACCAGTACTATTCAAAATTGCATTGGAAGTTCTAGCTAAGGCAATTAAACATGAAAAAGATTTAAAATATCCAGACTGAAAAAGAAGAAGTAAAACTATTCACATATGACACGATCTTGTATATAAAAAACCCTAAGAAATACACACACATAAATATTAGAGCAAATAAACGAGTTCAGCAAGGTTATAGGATGCAAGATCAATATACAAAACTCAATTGCTTTCGTACACATTAGCAATGAACAATCTGAAAATAAAATTAAGAAAACCATTTCTTCTCTTCTTTTAAGTTTTGTTTATTTAAATAATCTCTACACTCATCGTGGGATTCAAATTCATGACCCCAGAATCGAGTCACATGTTCTTCTGACTGAGCCAGCCAGGTGCCCCTAAGAAAAATATTTCCCTTAAAATAGCTGCAAAATGGAGATGCCTGGGTGGCTCAGTCAGTTAAGCGTCTGATTTTGGCTTAGGTCATGATCGCACAGTGCATGTGTTTGAGCCCCGTTTGGTAGTTCCTCAAAAACTTAAACATAGTTACCATATGATCCAACAATTCCTACACATATATTCCTACACTAAAGATAATTAAAAACGTCTTTTCAGAAAAACTTGTACATGAATGTTCATAATAGCATTATTCAAAATAGCCCAAAAGTGGAAACAACTCAAATATTCATTGATGGATGAATGAATAAACAATATGTGGTATATCAATACATTAGAATCTTATTCAGCCATAAGAAGGAATGGATTATTGATATCTGTGTAAACATGGATACTTGAAAACATTAGACTAAAAGAAGGCAGACACAAAAGACCATGTTTTGTAGGATACTATTGCTAGAAAATGTCCAAAATAGGCAAATCCATACAGACAGAAAGTAGGTTAGTGTTTTCCAAGGGCGTGGGGGTGGGAAAATGAGGAATAACTACTTACAGGCTTGGGGTTTCTTTTCAGGGTGATGAAATGTTCTGGAATTAGGTACTGTATAGAGTGCACAATCTTGTGAATATACTAAAAAATATTGAATTGTACATTTTAAAGGGGTTGATTTTACAGTATGTGAATCACTACCCAATTAAAAAATAATAAAGAAAAAAAGCAAACCACTTATTATGATATTAAGAAAATATTTAGGAGCACCTGGGTGGCTCAGTCAGTTACTTTCAGCTCAGGTCATGATCTCATGATTTGTGGATTCGAACCCCCACATCAAGCCCTTCATTGGGCTCCATGCTGAAGGAGCAAGGCCTGCATGCTGAAGGAGCAAGGCCTGCTTGGAATTCTCTCTCTTCCCCTCCTTCACTCTGTCTGTCTCTCTCAAAAATAAATAAATAAACTCTTTAAAAAAGAGAATATTTAAATCAGAGATTGATGATAGGAAACCTATTTATAGTTCTCAATTCCTTTTGATTACCTGTAGTTATTTGTTTACATGTCTCACATACTTTTAAGAGATGCCTCTCAAACTATCAGTAGTTTGGACAACTTTTTTTAAATTTTCAGTCTGTCTCAGACCAATACTTTTTAAAAACACAAAAATAAATGACTAGCAGAATAAAATCAGCACACATAAATTACTCTTAAATTACTGTGGTATTTCTTAAACACTTACTCTCAGTTTCTGTACTTATTTCATAATCGACTGAGTAAGAAATAGAGTACAGACTGGCACTGGTCCATGAGCCACACTTTGGATAGCACCGATTTAAAATGTATATTCCTCGAGGATTGGAGCATCCTTTAACCACGTTTGTATCTCCTCAGGTAGGACAGAGTAGGCACAGGTGATAACTAAATTGGACCAACTTATAGATATAGCAGCTTCAGTGATAAATAATTCAAACCACCAGGGGCGCCTGGGGTGGCTCAGTCAGTTAAGCGTCCAACCTTGTCTCAGGTCATGATCTCACAATTCGTGAGTTCTGAGCTGTCAGCACAGAGCCTGGAGCCTGCCTTGGATTCTGTGTCTCCCTCTCTTTCTGCCCCTCCTCTGCTCGTGCTCTGTCTCTCAAAAATAAATGAATGTAAGAAAATAAAACTTAAAAAATAAAGTAATAAAATAAAAACATTAAGAAAATTTTTTAAATAAAAATAATTCAAACAACCAGTGAGAAGACTATTAGATACCAAACTCAAGCAATAGAGACTGGCTGAAACTATCGCTTCTCAGCCTTTTGACTAAGAGCAAGTGGAGACTGGCTAAAATCAGCTCAACAACTAATCAGTAGCTGCAGAACCATGGTTCATAATGGTCATACTGATTATTCTTCTACATTAAATGCTAATTATGTTCTTTTTCTCATTTCTTATGTTCATACTTTCACATCATCAAGTAGGGTGACATCTTTAGGAGATAAATTACATAATCAAAACAAAGCTGAAAATAGAGGCAGAACCATTTTAGTCCTAAGATGACAAAGAATTTGGGTCACCTGGGTGACTCCGTTGGTTAAGCGGCCAACCTCCACTCTGGTCATGATCTCGCAGTCCGTAGCTTCAGGCCCAGCATCCGGCTCTGTGCTGATAGCTCAGAGCTTGGAGCCTGCTTCATGTTCTGTGTCTCTCTCTCTCTGCCCCTCTCCAACTCACACTCTGTCTCTCTCTCTCTCAAAAATTAATAAATTTAAATAAATAAATAAAATGACAAAGAACTTCAGTGCTGAACTTTCATATACAAATTCGTAGATTATTTACAGAAAAGGATTCCTAATGTTGCTGAGGATAGCCCTAGTTTGTCTTGGATGGGTGAAAACTTTCTTTAGGCTTGGTTGCCAGAAATGTTAGCAGTTATGCAAGTGGCTACTAGAAGTTTTTATAACCAAGAGAATGAGAGGTGTTTGAGAAATGGAATCTGGAACTGGGCTGGGGCCCTAGAGCAAATGGCATAATATAGGTTCCCTCCACTATCCGAAAACAGAGCTGTGAAAACTTTCATAAGCCCAAATGGCCTAAAATGAAGAGCATCATCCAATTTCCAAAAATTCACATCAGCCCATTTCACTTTTATGGAAGACCTGTAGTACAGTGATGGCATTTTTCATAAAAATGAAAATTCTGTTTGGATTTCTTTTACTTTGGGACTAATGTAGGTCTCTCATAAAAGCAAAGTGGGGTAATTCAAACTTTTGGAAAGTAGTGAATATGTGTACCCCTTTATTATTGCATAGGACATATAAAATAACAATTTTAAATCTCAGCAAACCCCACCTAAGGAGACGATATTAACTGAAAGTTCCTGAGAAGAAGATTTTTTTAGGCTTAAGAATGCTCCCAACTCCATCTAGGGCTTGAAAAAATATGCAGTGTTTACTTGATCCCCTTTTCAGCACTGGAGAATGAACAGAGCTTTCTTACAGCTACTCCCCTTAAAGAAGTGGGGCGGTGATCCTGCCTCAGCCTGAATGAAAGCCACAACCACCGTGCCCAGGTTCAGTTATGATCCCATGTCCCAAAATGTCTGGTCACCAGGACAGCCTTTCATCGAGGTACATCTCTTCTTTTTTGTTTTCTGGAGATGACGTTATTCTACTTCCTGAATGAAAGAAATAAAGTGAGATTATGAGAGTCTGGTTAACTTTAGATCCTCACATATTAACTCGTAATGAGGTAACTCTATGATTTCTAAATTTCCTTTCTCTTACAATATTTGACTGCCAAGGGATTTATGAAGTAAGTAAAACAGCTACTTAACATTTCTTATGTAAACGTAAAGGTAGAAACTTCATAAGGATAGTGATTTAATACAATGTATTATGTCATAGGGCAGATAAACAGTGGTCATTTGTCTCGCTTTACAGAAAAAGTAGTATGTGGAAAGTGAAAGGTGCTAGTTATATTAGCCAAAGTACACTTAGTCATCAACATTTTTATTGTGCTGGTTTGTTTCTCCTGTGAAACACGTGCACACGATGTACATCTTGGCAAAACAGCCATTTTTTTTAAGGCTAGCAAAATTGCTAGCATTGCAGGTAAGAGAATTTTTTTTTTAATCTTTTTCAAACTCCCTCCCCCTATACATATATAAAACTAAACATTCACCTTCAGAGGGCGATATGGAACCAATTTCAATTCTTTACTTAAAAATAGGTAAGTAAAGGGCATGATCAAAAATGTATCCTGCCTTTCCTATATAAATTGTACCAGTAGATATCCCAGTAGTAAGGGAAGGAAGCATCTCTTTATAAAAGTATTTCCACTAACAATTGAAAACCATGATAGAAGTAGAGTGTTACTCTTTTACGACCCTCAATGAATGAATAATTTGAGGAAATGGGTGACCCATATGGGTCAGAAAAGTAAAACCTGAGTCTGATGAAGCTCTTGGGTCCAGCTGCCAATATTTAGGAAATACAAAAGATAAAAATGAACACTGAACTTCACCATGAGGATGCAATCAAAAAAGCCCAGGTTGTAAGATACTTTATGTTAAATGGCCTAGGTTCTTCAACAGATAAACAGTAAGGCAAAGGATGCAATTGAGGATTAGTCTATAGAAAAAAAGAGACATAAAAGATATACCAGATTTTTCAGGCAAAATCAACCATAGTATCTAAAGAAGCATGCTGAAATGATACAATTCTAAAGAAGGAAGTGATTACTGTAAAAGACAGGATAGTAGTTACCTTTGGAGAGAGGGGTGGGTGCAATTGGAATAGGTCACCTAGAGAGAATTCTGGAATGGTTGGCATAGTTTCATGTTTTGGCCTCAGTGATAGTTAAAAGAGTGTTCAGCTTATAATAATTTGAAGCCATACAATTTTTCGTGTGGTTTTTCTAGATCTGTATTTTATTTTATAATAAAATAGAAAAAATATGTAAACCTAGTGATTAGAGTAAAAAACAACTAAACTAATACAGTTTTACTTGATACCTCATCACTCACCTGGACAACATCACACAGGCTCACTGAAATATTTTCCCTGCATGAATTACAGGTATTTCCTTCTCTAGAATGAAGGACTCTTTCCTCTAACTAGAAGTGGAATTTTAAATTCTTTCCATATCTCCAAAGTATGCAGCTGAAACAGGCCCAGTGGTTAGTTATCACATTATGAGTTAAATATCAACTTCACTAACAATTAAAAATAATACAAATATTTTATAAAAATTTTGTGTAAAACCTACACATACATTTTAGCTATAGGTTATGGCAATATACTGGCTTCCCAGCTTCTATTCCATCCCCACACTGCAATCAAAATGACCATTTTTAAAACCCAATGAGCCTGGGTGGCTCAGTAAGTTAAGCATCCAACTCTTGATCTCAACTCAGGTCATGATGTCACAGTTGGTGGGATTGAGCCCTAAATCGGCCTCTGTGCTGACAGCATGGAGCTTGCTTGGAAGTCTCTGTCTCTCTCTCTCTGTCTCTCTCTCTTTCTCAAAATAAATTAAAATTAAAAACTTAAAAAAAAAGTAAGAACAGCATGAGCAATTCAAAAAAAGTCTGCTAGTGTCTTGTAAAGTAAAATAGACCTATTCTATGACCCATCAGTTGCACTCCCAGGGGTTTGCCCAAGAGAAATGAAAGTACATGTTTACAGAAAGATTTTTACAAGAATTCTTGCCACAGCTTTATTCATAATTGCCAAGCACCACAGACAGCCAAAACATCCATCAATAAAATGGATAAACTGTGGTAATGGAATACTATTCCACAATAAAAAGGAGCAAGTTACTGATATATACAACCACATGGAAGAATTGAAAAAAAAAAAAGTTGGATGAAAGACATCATACACAAAAGAGTACATACTATATGAATATATTTATAGGACGTTCTACAACTGGCTTCATTAATCTATGGTGGTGAAAAGTGAGCACAGTACTTTCCTCTGGAGCAGTGGGTATGAACATGAACTGGAAAAGAGCACAAGGTTTTTGGTGTGACGGTAATGGTTTATATTTCTATAGGGGTTTGAGTTGCACAGGTGGCAGTATTTGTCAAAAGTCAGCAATTTGTGCATTTCATTTTATGTAAATTTTTTGCCAAAATAAAAAGGAACAAAGACTCTAGGTATTGATATACATACAGAATTAATTAAAGGTAATCTATTGGGATCTGTAAATTATTATAAAGTGCATTTAAAAGTCTGATAGATTCATGGATGGACAAGTAAGTGGGTATGTGATAAAACAAGTTTGGGAAATGTTAATAGAATCTATTTATGAGCATGCAGGTATTCAATGTAAAATTCTTTCAACTTTGTTGTATGTTTGAAATTATAATAAAATGTTGGGCAGGGGAGCAAATGAGATCATTTCATTCCTTATTTCAAACCTAAGGAATCTTCTCTTCTCATTCAGAATGAAACACAAGCTCCTGATACGTGGCCTCCACCTCCCTTGTATAAGCTAGGCCCTAGCAATCTGTTCTCAGTCAGTAATACTACATCACTGTGTCATTCTGCTCCAATAACTTTGGCCTTCTGTCTGTTCTTTGAGTATACACCAAGATTATTTGTCCTCAAAGTGCCTACATATGTGTCTACCTGGAATGCTTACCTCCCAGGCCTGCTCATTGCTGTTCTTTCCTAGATCACTCCCAGCTCAACTGTAACCTCAGAAAGACCTCCCCTTACCAACCAATCAATTCTAACATACCTAACATCCCCATATCCATTTTATCACACTAGCCTGATTTATAGTTCACATACCATCTACCCTCACTAAACTTATTTATTCATTTGGAACTGTCTAAGGTCTAGCATTCTTCTAAGTATATGTTTCCAGACAGGTAGCTAATATCTCCATGGAAATACTAGGAATTGCCTATATAACTAATCATGTAAGGAATATAACCAGTAGAAAAGAAAGAAATCAAAATGAAAAGAATCTACCACACGAAGAAGAATTTAAAGTATGTATAATAATTATCCTTAATAAGACATAGGAGCACAGCAGTAATAAGAATCAGGAAAAGAAGTCATAGAAGTTGAAGAAATATTATAACTGAACAAAAACACAATAAATAGGATAAATAGGATGGGTACTACCAATGAATAAGTCAATAAACTGAAAGAAAAAGTAAAGAAACATCTTCCAGAAACTATCAGAAAAGTGTAAAGGGACTAAAAATATAAAAGAAGGGGCACTTGTGTGTCTCAGTCAGTGGAGCATGCAACTCTTGATCTTGGAGTTGTAAGTTCGAGCCCCAGCCCATGTTGGATGTAGAGATTACTTAAAAATAAAATATTTTTTTAAAAAATAAAGAAAAATATAAAAGAAGAACTAAGAGATATGGAAAACAGAAGAAGAAATGCCAACATCTTAAAAATAAGATCATGAAAAAGAGAGAAAATATATATTTTCTATAAATATAATACAGCCTCAACTGTAGTGAGAAATCAACTCTGGAAACTCAATGAAGTAATTTGAACATTGAAAGAATAAATACCCACAAATAACTAAAGCAACTTTGAAAAAGAGCAAAGGCGAGGACCTCTTTGCCAGATATTAAAATATATTAGAATGGTACTATAATGCAAGAAGAGAAAATGAAACAATGTATCAAAATAGACATCTCAAAAATATATTATTGTACATATGGGAATATGATGAAAAAGACACCAAAAATCAATGGGGACAATAAGGACTATTTTTGTGGATGCCATTGGAAAAATAAATCACTGTATGGATTGAAAACCTAACACCACAAGCAACATGAGATCACAGATGAATTACAGTCCCAAGGGTGAATGATAAAATGATATGCTTTAGAGAGGCTGATGGAGGAGAGTATCCTTTTGAACAAGAGAAAGAACTTCTTATATAAAATTCCAATAGTACAAACCATAGGTTAAATTTGATTAATTTGATTATATCAAAAGTAAAAGTATCTTTCCAATAAATAACTACGTCAATAAAGTAAGCAAATGAATGGCAGATTGAGAGAAATTTGTGAAACTTACAAGGATCTAATATCTAAAATAAGAATTCTTTCAAAAACAAAACAAGAAGACAGGCTTAAGTTATGAATAGGTAATTCACAGAAGACACCAAACTCATTAGCCATTAAAAAATTTCACACAAGATAATTAAAAGCAAAAATGAACTATTGTGACCTCATCAAGACAAAAAGCTTCTGCACTGCAAAGGAAGCAGTCAACAAAACTAAAAGGCAGTTGACAGAATGGGAAAAGATATTTGCAAAAACATATTAGATAAGTGGTTAGTTTCCAAAATCTATAAAGAACTTACCAAACTCAATGCCCAAAAACAAATAATCCAGTGAAGGAATGGGCAGAAGACATAAGTAGACACTTTTCCAAAGAAGACATCCAGATGGCCAACAGACACATGAAAAGATGCTCATCAGGGAAATATAAATCAAAACTGCACGGAGATCCCACCTCACATTAGCCAGAGTGGCTAAAATTAACAACTCAGGAAACTACAGATGCTGGTGAGGATGTGGAGAAATGGGAACCCTCTTACACTGTTGGCAGGAATGCAAACTGGTACAGCCACTCTGAAAAACAGTGCAGAGGTTCCTCAAAAAATTAAAAACAGAACTACCCTACCACCCAGCAATAGCACTACTAGGAATTTATCCAAAGCATACAGGAGTGATGATTCATACAGGCACATGTACCCAATGTTTATAGCAGCACTTACAACAATAGCCAGATTATGGAAAGAGCCTAAATGTCCATGGACTGATGAGTGGATAAAGAAGATGTGGTTTACATACAAGGGAATACTACTCAGCAATGAGAACGAATGAAATCCTGCCATTTGTGGCAACATGGATGGAACTGGAGGGTATTATGCTAAGTGAAACAAATCATTCAGAGAAGAACAGATATCATATGTTTTCACCTATGTGTGGAACTTGAGAGGACCGTGGGAGAAGGGAAGGGGGGAAAATAGTTACAAAGAGGAAGGGAGGCAAACTATAAGAGACTCTTAAATGCAGAGAACAAGCTGAAGGTTGATGAGGGGTGGCGGGGAGGAGGAGAATGGGTGATGGGTTTTGAGGAGGGCACTTGTTGAGATGAGCACTGGGTGCTGTATGTAAGCGATGAATCATGGGAATCAACCCCCAAAACCAAGAGCACACTGTATACACTGTATGTTAGCCTATTTGACAATAAATTATATTTTTAAAAAAGAAATTCATAAACAACACTTTATATGCATTATATTGTCAAAACTTAGCAAGCAAGATAATGTCAAGTTTGGGCAAGGATATACAAATACAGGAACCCCTATGCCCTACTGACAAGAGTGCAACCTGGTGCAGTCTTTCTGGAGAGAAATCTGACAATCCCACAACTCTGTAGGAAACATATTCAAAGATGTTCGTCACAGCATTGTTTGTCATAAGAGCAAGTTGTAGACAATTTCAGTCTTCCTTCAGGGAAACTGATAAGTACAATGTGACAGTACACAGTAGAGAATATTACACAATATTTGGAAACAATTACATGGATAAATCTTACCACAAGAAGCCAAGTTTGTTGTTTTCTTTTTAAAGGAAGAACACAATGGAGTCTACAAGACAACAGCATTTCTATAGTTTTTCTTTAGAAATTTACATACAACAACCATACATACTTAGAAAAACCAAACAAACAAATGGATCAAGTCCACATAGAACATTTGCAGGGCCTGGAAGAAGAATGCAGATAGAGGTTGTCCTATATCTGAAGATTTAAGAGTTATAAATCAAGCTGATAAATTATTAAATAAAATGTTTTATCCTTTTACTATGACAAATATACCTGCCTAATGATAAAATTTAAAAGCATATGTAAAGAGGGGCACCTGGGTGGCTCAGTCAGTCAAGCAGCCGACCTCGGCTCAGGTCTTGATCTCATGATCTGTTGGTTTGAGCCCCGCATCAGGCTCTGTGCTGACAGCTCAGAGCCTAGAGCCGGCTTTGGATTTTGTCTCCCTTTGTCTTTGCCCATCCCCCATTTTCACTCTTTCTCTCTCTCTCAAAAATAAATATATATTTTTAAAAAATTATTAAACGCATATGTAAGGATATCTTTACAGATATATATGCATATATATTATATATATAAACACACACATATATATTTTGACAAAATATCAGCAATGAGATTGAACTCATTATTCTCATGCATGGCTGGGTGTTCTGTTCTGATACAACAATGTTTGGCTGAGCAATTATTGAATCACAGACTATTCCTTGCTGCCATGTATAGCTGTTGCAAATAACATGCTAATTCACAAATCCTTCTGGAAACACACAACTTGAACACAAAGAGAAGCAAAAATGCTCACAAAAAGAAGTCATGACAATATTTAATACACAAAGTGATATTTCGTTTAGCCAGAATCTCTGACATTCATACTATCTGAGAACAAGGATTGACAAAGTAATTTGTCTTTTCTCTTCCCTAAGTGTTTGCACCGCTCAAAGCCTTTCCGCACTGCAGACACGGTCTATTCTGATCCTGGCAACAGCATGGTACCCACACACTCTGTGCACCTGCACTCAGAGGACACAGGCAAATGATACAGAAGTTCTGCCCGGAGGAGCTAAATGGTGTTAGTCAGGAGTGTGAATGTTGAGGGATCCAGATTATGCTATGCCAGCCCTGAGCACTGTGATGGAGGAGTGACGGAAGCTCCTGGCGTTTTTTAATAAATCTGTTTTCATGCTATTCAGATTTCTCTAAAGTGAAGTCTCAAAGTCAAGAGTCACGGGTCAAAGGATGACATTATTTGGATACACAAATATGTTAGAGTTCATAGGAGAAGTTGCTGAACAGAATTATGAGAGAAAAACAGAAAAGAGATGAGAGATGAACAGATAGGTGATGACAGATGATAGATAGATGATAGATAGATAGATAGATAGATAGACAGATGATAAATACTGACAGACAGAACAGGAGAGAGACCTAATGGAATAATAACAATGGTATGCCACGAGACAAAAAATATTATTAATTTAACAGTTTCCACCTGTTATCAAACACAAGAGGAGGGGAAAAAAAAAACAGAAAATATGAGCCAAGTACTATTTAGATCTGGGGGGTTTTTTGGTAGCATTTTTCTGACAAAAATTCCAAGAGATCTCTGTATTACATCCTTCACATTTGATCATGCAGCAGGGCCTAAGTCTCACCGTTTTTGTAGAAATATTTGACTGCTGAGCACAGTAGTCCCCCCTCCTTATCCACATGGGATATGTTTCAAGACCCCTAGTGGTGGCCTGAAACTGTAGACAATACTAAGCCCTCTATATGCCAGTTTTTCCTATACATACGTACCTATGATAAACTTTACTTTATAAATTAGGCACAGTAAGAGATTAACAATAACTAATAATAAAATAGAGGCATTATAACAACATACTGTAATAAAAGTTATGTGAATGTGGCCTCTCTCTCAAAATATCTTATTGTACTGTACTCATTCATCTTCTTGTGATGATATGAGATTATAAAATGCCTACATGATGAGATGAGATGAGGTAAATGATGTAGGTGTTGTGATCAAGTGTTAGGCTGCTCTTGACCTTCTAACAGCATGTCAAAAGGAGAAGCCGAGGGCTTCCAGATAAGGGCGGGCCCAGAGAACATTTCTTCATCTTTTGATATTTAAAATGCTTTTCAAATCAATCTCTTTTGAAGTTCTGATTACTCTATCATCCACATAAATTTTTGCTATCTTCTATTGCTAACTGGTTTCATTGCGCCTGATATTCTTTTTGCAACTAAAAAGGTTGAGAAATTCCTCAACATTGTATTCAACACTGCACATAATCCTCCTTTTTTCTTTTTCTGCAAGATTGGAGTTTAACTTTGCAATAGATTTGTGTTTTATCTTGGCATCCAAAACTCTGTAAGGTGCAGATGGAGAAGGCACCGCTATAGGCATTAAAATCCCTAACGGTGTCAGAGGGAAGAGAAGCATAAGGGGGCGGGGTAATTTTTTATGGAAAAGTCTATCAGTAAACATTTTCATGTTAGAAGGACTTTTGCGTCCCTATGCAAATTTGTAACTACTTTGGACATTCTCTTAATCTCAAACCCCTTTAACAAGTGGTATGAAGGCTAATTGACCCAGATGGCAGAATGATGAACTACGACTCTATTTGAGCACTGTATGTATTAATCTCCTTTATTTCATGTATCTTTTATTATCAAGTAATTGCAACTCTTCTCCAATGTTTCTGGATCTAACAATGAGAAGAGTTGTGGTGCTCTAAGTAGGACCACCACAAGGAAACACTAAAGGAAGAATTTCAGAGGATGACACACCCTAGAAAAGCAGTCATATGGAAGAACAGGGCTCTCAGGGAAAGTGTTGTACTAACTGTATATTCAAAGGGAAGACTGTCTCTTAAGCTGCTCATAAACATTGGAGCCAGAATATGAGTAGCATATTCAAACAAAAATAGAAGAATTATGTACTTGAACTACCAAAAAATAGGGGCCCCTAGGCGGCTCAGTGGGTTAAGTGTCCAATTCTTGATTTTGGCTCAGGTCATGATCTCATCGTTCATGAGTTGGAGCCCCAAGTCAGGCTCTGTCCTCCTGACAGCATGGAGCCTGCTTCAGACTCTTTCTCTCTCTCTCTCTGCCCCTTCCCTGCTCTTTCTCTCTCAAAATACTTTTTTTAAATTTTTTAAATTTATTTCTGAGAGACAGCGTGAGCAGTGGAGGATCAGAGAGAGACGGGGACACAGAATCAGAAGCAGACTCCAGGCTCTGAGCCGGCTGTCAGCACAGAGCCTGATGCAGGGCTCGAACCCACGAACCATGAGATCATGACCTGAGCCGAAGTCGGACATCCAACCGACTGAGCCACCCAGGCTCCCTTCTCAAAATAAATTTAAAACTTAAAAAAAACACATTAAAAAAACTACCAAAAAACTTAATAATGAGACAAACATAAAAGACTAATTAGCACATTCTAGATATTTTTTAAATCTTTGAATTCATACATGTTTTACAAAAAATTGTCAACATAAACTTTTTGCCTTCGCTTGGTGTTAAATTCTTCCTGCTGTCTTACTTCATTTTGCTCAGATATTTAGAAATTTACTACTACTAAAGTTTCATTATTTAGCAGCTGATTATTTAAATAGTTGGATTTTCTGAGCTCCTTTGACCCTTCCTCTCTTCCTCTGTACATTGTGCAAGTCTTTCCTGAGGTTCAGGAGGAACAAAGAAGCAGAAACATTAATCACTTAAGTTTTAGGAAGTCTTAATAAGAGTTTTATGTTTAAAAAAGTGTGTGCTATTATATCAGTGTTCTGCAGAGAAAACAAGCAATATGACATATATATATTTCTTTTTTCTTTTTTTTTTTTTTGAGAGGGAGAGTGTGCACACACCCACACACAGGTGGGTTGGGGTCAGAGGGAGAGACAGAGAATCTCAAGCAGCATGGAGCCCTATATAGGGCTCAATCTAAAGACCATGAGATCATGACCTGATCCAAAATCAAGAGTCCCACACTTAACTGAATCTACCCAGGTGCCCCTACATTTCTATTTTTTAACTGAGGTCAGTGAACTACCATTGCTTCACAGTAGGAATCATCTCTTTGGGGAGGCTAACTCCTAACAGATAAAGTCCTCTGTTTGCTGAAAGATGATGTGGTTTACCCCTAAAGATCTAATTTGTTAACCAATTAGACACTTCACGTGGGTGAAACTGGTGATTTAATTAGGCAAAGGGTCTGATTTTCTTCCTGATAAACCAGGCATTCAACAAACACTTCTCATTCCCTCCTCCTGTCCTGTATCAAGGTATTGAGGAAGAACTCCTTGATGTCAAGTTCACAGACAATAGACCCAGCTCTGCTTTACCACTTCCCAGTTTTAGTGACAGAGATGTTAATCGGGAGCATACTACTCTTGAGGTTTCAAGTAACAGAAGCCCAATTCAAATTGCTGTAAGCAAACAAAAAAATTTACTGGATTACACAACAGTTTGAAGTTTAAGGATGTGACATGGTTTCAAGCGCAAATTGAGCCAGGGTTTAAGAATATCATCAGGAAGCTCTCTTCATCTCTTGGCTACATTAATAGGCAGCTTTTCCTAACTGTAATCAAGTCCATCTTTGTTCCATATTTTCCCACACAGTGCCAAATTTATCTCCTACCGATTTAACAATCCCAGTGTAGGGAACCTACCTCCTGAGGTCTCCACAAAATCCCGCAGTGGCTCTCATTAGCCAGGCCTGAGGCCATGCCCAACCCTGGAGCCAGAGAGTAAAGTTAGCCCCACACTCAGTGATGGCCAAGTGTGAACTAATGGTGGAATGAGACAGCTCCCAAAAGGAAAAACCAGTATGCTGAGAAAGCAAAAACAACAAATATCCACTGTACTACAGAAATAATATTGAAGTATCACTTTAAAAAAAAATAAATCATTTTCTAATGCCCCAGAATAATCTAGCGGTGATAGAACTTTCCAGGGACTCAAATAGGTGACTTCTTGTTCACACTAAGGTCTCTAGTTAGTTATGTGATCTTTCCAAGTAACTTATCCTCTCATTTCATATGTGTTAAATGAGAGAATTCCATTAGAAATTCTTTAACTTTTCTTTTAGGCTTCAGTACCACAATTCCATAATAATAGCTATAAAGCAACATGATCTGTAACTTAGTTTCCAAATAGACAATGATTGTATAAATGGTTTTCCTTTATATCATTAACACTGTTAAGTGTTTCTTATGATTCCTTCCTTTCTTTCTTCTTTTCTTCTTTTCTTTTCTTTCCGTCTCTCCTTGCTGGCTGCTAAGAGGTGGCCAGGGCCCACATGAGGGCCCCAGAGGACAAGAGAGCAGCCCAGAAGAGATCAGAATCCAGACAAGGGTGTCTGAGTGAGTCAGAACCCACACAAAGAGGGTGACCAAATGGGGTGGAAGCCTAGTGAGGTCAAGAGACAGCGATATTTAGAGAGATGGAAAAAGTAAGTAAATATGATGAGGATAAATGTTAGCAATATTTCTCAGTGTCCGACAAGAAAGGTACAAATAGAGAAAGGAGGAAAGCTGGAATATTATCTTTGGGTACTGAGCTGGAATGGGAGGCATAAAAGTGAATTCATGCTTTGCAATATATATAGGTAGAAATAAATACAGACATAGATGTGTGTACACAAGCATACTTTTTCTAATGCTGTCCACTGAAAGGATGTGGGAACAGTAATATCTCAGTAGCAATAAGAGCTGCTATCACCCAGATCTGGAACTTCTAAATATCACTCTCCACTAAACAGAACCAAGGTGCTTGGAAGAAGTGACTAATTCTAGAACTTGAACAGGGAAAGAACAAGATGATCCTAGAGCATGTTCAAAAAATGACAAGGACACATCAAACAGACTCAGAAATCTGAAAGGCTGTTATCGGCCAAATCTAGAACAATTTGAACATCAAAATAAGTACTAACAGCAATGAATTATAACCCATCTGTTAAAGATCCAAAGGATCATGGATTTAAATAAATATACGAGTAAATAAAACAAGAGAAGAATAAGTTCCTCTTTAGAGTAGAATGCCAACTAATGAATATAGAATGAATGACAAAATTGAAAATCACAATTAGGCAATCATCATCATAATAATAGTTAATTTGCACAATCATTATTAATAGATGCTAAAACTAATGGATGCATGTGGGAGAAGGAATAAGATTCAGCTGATATCAGGGACTCCTGCATGGCTCAGTCAGTTGAGTGTCTGACTGATTGACTGCTCTAGATTGAAGTAGACTAGAGACCTTGACAATGAGGTACAACACATTGTCCTGAACAGGATTCTTCTGCTATAAAAGGTATCACAGCAATGGGAAATTTAAATGCAGTCTCTGGACAATAGATACAAGGGAGTTCTTGTAATACTCTTGTAACTTTTCTATAAATTTAAAATTATTTCAAAATTAAAATAAAATAGGTAGATAGACATTTCTCCAGACTCCTTTACCTTGCTTATGAATGCAAACTTTTTGTACATGATCAGAACTATGAGTTTGTCTACTTTAACATTTTGGAGCTAAAAAGATAAAGAAATTAATGAGAGTGACACTTTATATGAATTTTTCTTATTACAAGAGTAATATACGATTTTTACAGAAAATTAAGAAAATACACATAAGCATAAAGACGAAAATAAGAATTATCCATATCTTCCATCTGCCCCCAACCTCACACACATACCCCAGAATGTTAACTTGGAAGCTCCAACCAAAGACCAAGGTACAGGGGCACCTGGGTGGCTCAGTCTGTTAAGTGTTAGACTTCAACGTGGGTCATGATTTTATGGTTCATGAGTTCGAGCCCCTCATTTGGCCCTTTGCTGTTAGCACAGAGCCTACTTTGGATCCTCTGTCCCTCTCTCTCTCTGCCCGGCCTCCACTGGTTTTCTCTCTCTCTCTCAAAATCAATAAATAAACTTAAGGGGGTGCCTGGGTGTCTCAGTTGGTTAAGTGTCCGACTTTGGCTCAGGTCATGATCTCACGGTTTGTGGGTTCAAGCCCCGCATCAGGCTCTGTGCTGACAGCTAGCTCAGAGCCTGGAGCCTGCTTCTGATTCTGTGTCTCCCTCTCTCTCTGATCCTCTTCTGTTCATGCTGTCTCTCTCTCTCAGAAATAAATAAAAAAAAATTTTAAATTTTAAATAAACTTTAAAAATATTTTAAAAATTAGAAAAAAGACCAACTTACCAAAGATATCAGATATAAAATTGAGTTATGAGACAGATTACTGAGATGAAAATTTCAAAGGACATCTTCGAGAATTACATCTACAACTCTTGGCCCTCTTCCTGGATCAAAAAGAGTACAGTTCTAGAGAAATCTGTGAGGCACATTCCTTTTGAGACAGCTCCTCAGACAAGAGGCCACAGGCTCAGGGGCACCTAGCTCCAGGCATGTTAAAGGTCATTATGATCCATGATTAAATCCCCAATACAAAATTCCTGGATTTAGTACCTTCTTTAATTAAACATGTCTGGACCAGACTAAAAAAATGGTAATAGCCTCACAGTAACAGCTACTCAGACACTCACTGTTCATGAGTTCAGCCTCTGTGCCATTTAATTCCCACAGACGTAAATCATTGACTGTCTAGTATGGGATTTTGCTTTTATTTGTTGTGTTTTATTTGTTTTTGTTCTCATTTTTGTTTTTGTAGTGGTGGTACAATGTGGGGAAGAAAGAGAGATGTTAAGCCAAACTTCTCTCTTCTTGATTTTAGCAGGGCTGACCGATGATTTGCAAACCTCAGAGCCCAGGGGGAGAGGGGGAGGGAGGGGGCCCACATTAATGTGCAGGCAGACAACAGGGAGATGTGTAGGATGGCTTGTGCTTACAAAACTGGGCTGTCACTCTGGCTATCATTGTCTGCTCACCCACTATTTTTTACATTCAGTAAAAATGGAAATAGATGTAGG
Organism: Crocuta crocuta; assembly: GCF_008692635.1. Lineage (NCBI taxonomy): Eukaryota > Metazoa > Chordata > Mammalia > Carnivora > Hyaenidae > Crocuta > Crocuta crocuta. Next base: position 2,417,338 of record NW_027528804.1, read on the forward strand.
CTTCGCAAGAAGCGAAGAAAGAAGAAAGTGTTTATTGAGAGCTTTTCCACGAGGGTTCAGCTTCCTATTCACTCCCTTGTGTAAATCCCTGGCATAGACCTGCAGACTATAGGGCTCCTTGCCTGCCTCGCTTTTCTTGGACTATTGATTATTTTTTCATTCTAGTTTGAATCTATAGTTCAAAGTTCTCTTCAAAGAGAGTATCAGGGATGCCTGGGTGGCTCAGTCAGTTAAGTGTCCGACTTCGGCTCAGGTCATGATCTCACGGTTTGTGGGTTTGAGCCCCATGTCGGGCTCTGTGCTAACAGCTAGCTCAGAGCCTGGAGCCTGCTTCTGATTCTGTGTCTCCCTCTCTCTCTGACCCTCCCTTGCTCACTCTGTCTCTCTCTCTCTCTCAGAAATAAATAAAGCATTAAAAAAAAAAGAGAGAGAGTATCAGTCAACACACAGCCTCAGAATTATCAGACCTAGACTATTAGATAGACATGGTCAAAGGTCCTTCAGAGATGAGACACACATCACCATTATCGGACAGCTAAGTCACCCCACTGACCCTGAGGTATCTTGCCTCATTACCATTTTCTTAGAACGTATGCCCTTTCTTCAGATCAAAAATCTTACTATACTGTAAGACGCTGGCCTGCAGGTTTACAGTCGTCAGGAAGAAACTTTAATCTCACACCAGCCTACTGAGCCCTTGTCCTACGACGCTCAGCTCATTCTGAACTCCTCAGTGCAGAGACTTTTCACATCAGCCACTGTCTGCCTCTTCTTGAACTTCCTACAGAGGCTCTGGCCTGGCCCCTCACATACTAGACGCGGTGCCACAGTTTCCATTTTAAGTACGTATCTTCTTCTAGCCCTCAAATGTTTAGGCTTCCCCTTATATCTATGTCCAAAGTACAGTGAAAACATAGAACTTTATTGTCCCTTAAATAAATGAGAATTAAGTAGCCAAGAGCTGAACATCTTTTTTGTGATGAACACTTGTGGTACCGGTTCAACCTGGGCTTTATTACAAACACTCCGTATCCCACACATACTGTGTATCTTGGAGAAGCAAATAATTTCAATATGCACAGGGTTTTGGCACCTGAAGTAAAGGGCAAGGGGACTAACATGTGAAAAATGCTTGATATGTGCCGACTTCACACGTGGCATACTCCCACTTTAGTCCTCACGACAGCAGCATGACAGAGCAGTGGCCTCGAGGCCTGTGGTGCAGGGCAACAAGAACAGGCTGTCTACCCTAAAAACAAAGTAAATAACTAAAAAATAAAAGGGGCGCCTGGGTGGCTTAGTCAGTTAAGCGTCCGGCTTTTGCTTAGGTCATGATCTCACAGTTCGTGGATTCGAGCCNGAACAGGCTGTCTACCCTGGTAGGTCTGCTTCAAATCCCAGCCCAGACACTCACTCATGATGATCTCAAGTATACTATTTAACCACTGTGTACCTCATTTTCTCTTCTATTAAATGAAAAAATCATGCTTAGTTCATAAAGTTTTAATTTTTTAATGTTTATTTATTTTTGAGAGAGAGACAGAGTGTGAGCAGGGGAGGGTCACAGAGAGAGGGAGACACAGAATCTGAAGCAGGCTCTAGGCTCTGAGCTAGCTGCCAGTACAGAGCTGGATATGGAGCTCGAACTCACAAACTGCAAGATCGTGACCTGAGCTGAAGTCGGACACTTAACTGACTGAGCTACCCAAGTGCCCCATAAAGTTGTTTAAAAAGCCAAAAAATAGGCATGACTGCGTGGCTCAGTTGATTAAGTGTCTGACTCTTGATTTCGGCACAGGTCATGATCTTGCGGTTCATAGGATTGAGCCCTGCATCAGGCTCTGTGCTGACGGCTCAGAGTCTGCTTGAGATCCTCTCTCTCCTTCTCTCTGCCTCTCCCCCACTCACAAGCACTTTTGTGCTCTCTCGCTCTCTCTCTCTCTCTATATATATATATATATATAGACAAACAAATAATAGCAAGCAAAAATAATGAATGTGAAAATAGCAAAAACAATGAATGTGAAACACCTGATGATCACTAAACATAACTATTATTATTGTCTTTATTTTTCAGAGAAGGAAACTGAGGCTTAAAAGAATGTAACCATGGCCACATGATTCCTTAATTTAAGAGTCATTCAATGTTCAGTCACCTTTTGACTGATACACATATGCTTGATTTTGCTGCTTCATGCAAGGTTTTCCATGTAAGGTATGTTGAGGGACAGGACAGGCCATAAGGACAGGATGGAGCAAATACTGTCTGGATGAGGAGACAGTTGCCTTTTAGACCTCCCATTCCCCAGCACTTTCTTCCATTGTCCTCTTTCCTGGTGCCAAAACACTTTTCCCAGAGGCGAATTGTATAACCCAATCATTACTACAGAACTTCGCTCTTAGGTACCAGTCAGTTCACTTCCCAGACGTCTCTCAAACCACGCTTACCTACCCATCACTGGATGGGTGAGGATAAACATTGTCTACTGAAATAAACAAATGAATCTATACCTAAGAGCAACAGCAGGTTAGGGCAGGAGAGATCGAGCCTCTAAGTCACTATTAAGGATTTCAGATCATCTTGGATTAAAACAGCATTTACTGGAAGCCTTATGATAAAACCTTTTCTGCCCTTTCATAAATTCATTCTTCTTGTTAGGTGCTATCTCAGAATTGAGAAATGCAATAAATGTTTACTGAAAAGGCCTGGACCGTATTCAGTACTTGTGCAAGCCTCAAAGTACTTAGTTGATTTGCTTTGTGAAGCTTCCACGGTTGCTTAATGGGCACACCCTTTACAAATTCCTTAGAGCCCTACAAATCTGAAACCATCGGAGGTTTATTTTGTTCAGTCCCATGTGCCAAAAAAAAAAAAACTATTACTCCTTCTTGGAAAATTCAAGCTCTCCTACACCGTAAGCCAAGTTAACAGGATAACCACCAGTCCATACACACGTGCTTTACGGGCGGCCATGGCCTGCCCACCAGCTTTACGGCGTCGCCCCCCACTTCCTCCTCCAGCTCCTGGGACTCTGTGCATGAGCCACGACCTCTGTCTCCCCAAAACACAAAGAGTACAACTTACAAAAGATGATACAAGCCTGATTTTACTCAGTGGGAAATTAACTTAAGAGATTATAGACACAAATCCCAATGTGGGAACAGATGTGGCAATAAAACCACAAAGGCCATTTGTCCTCACAGTTCTCAGTACTTCTTCCTTACCCTCTCCATGACCCCTCTCTTTTCTCTTGCACCCACAGCCCCTGCACTTTATGCCCATGCAGAGGTAGGAGCCGAACCAGAAAAGCAATTCTGTCCAAAGCATCAGACTCATAGAGCATGAGACTCATTGTGGTAAAATGAGCTGTCCAAGATCAAATAAGGAGGTAGCTGCAGAATCAAGAGTTAATCTCTGATCAATCAAACTTCAAATATTACACTTTTTCCTGTCAGACACTGATGAGAAGTGAGATGAGAAGGAAGGAAGATATCAGAAGTCCACTCTGTGTGTGCACTTACCATGTACTTCCAAAGTTAGAAAAGCAGGGGCACCTGGATGGCTCAGTCAGTTAAGCATCTGACTTCGGCTCAGGTCATGATCTCACGATTCATGGATTCTAGTCCCGTGTCAGCCTCTGTGCTGACAGCCAGCTCAGAGTCTGGAACCTGCTTCAGATTCTTTGTCTCTCTCTCTCTCTGACCCTCCCCTGCTCACGCTGTCTCTCTCTCTCTCAGAAATAAATAAAACATTAAAAAAATTTTTAAAGAAATGGTTATTAAAAACTTTTTAAGGAAATTTTTAAAGAAACAATTTAGGTGACAAACTTTATCTAACCCTTTGTGAATCAGGCAGCCTCTATTCCCAAGGATCCAAGAAACTGCAAAATGTGGTGGAAAGCAGGAAACTTTAATAGAATAAAGAATATGGAACAAAAAAGAGAAAAATAGAAAATAAATAAGGAACAGTAAAATAAGTATAGAGTCCAGAGTTGGCTTGGTACGCAGTAATTGGCTGACTGGATATACTGTGTTTCTGATTGAGGAGGATTTACAGGGAGCAGAAGTTGTCTAAGTTTCAGTGTATGGACTGGGCACCTAGGACAGGAGTGGCTCCATCTTGGGCCTAGAAATGCATTTCAGCAACGAGGTCATAAGGGTGGCACGCCCTAATCTGATAAGACAGATACCCTTATAAGAAGAGAGAGACGGAGACCCCAGGGATGTGTGGCGTGCATATGAACACGCAGCAAGAATGCAGCCACCTACAAGACAGGAAGAGAAGTCTCACCAGAAACCAGCCTTGACAGAACCTTGATCTTGGACTTCCAGCCTCCATAACAGCAAGAAATCAAATGTCTGTTGTGTAAGCACCCCCAGCCTGTGGTATTTTGTTACAACAACCCCAGTAGACTAGCACGCTGCCTCGAAATGACCAAAGCCAGCAGAGTGCATGGAACATTATCAGTTACAGATACAAAGAGAAATCGGAATACGGAACATTGATGGCCCTTGGCCTTGCACTTGCAGCATGGTGCTCTTTCTAGAGTTTATACCGTAACTCTGGAAGCCAACTGATGAGGAAAATGGAGTGGAAGCTCAGTTAATTTAACGTGTATCTACCGAGCTCCTGAAATGAGCTAGATGTAAGGAATCCAGAGTATAACTGGACAGGTATACGTGTAAGTAAATAAATATGATACCATATGAGAAGGGCTGTAATGAAGGCAGGGTAGATAGAACTGGAATCAGGTTAATCTGTCTTTGAATTCCAGGGTTCTTATTTACACTAACATGAACTAGAGTAAATTAATTAACCTCACTCTCCAAGTCTGGATTTCTCATTTATAAAATGAGTTTAATACACACACCCCGAAAAACCATGGTCGGAACAGATGAGCTATTTTATGCAAAGCGAATCTAAAGTACATGACATACAGTAGTTATTCAATAAAGTGTATATATTGTGATTATTGGAATTATGTACAAGGTCTATAGAGGGTAATCATAAAAGGATTCTCACCTCTATATGGATATATCAAGGAAGACTTCCCAGAGAGGCTAATATTTAATGTGAGTCGTAAAAATGAGTAGGAGTTTACCTGGCTGATGGAGAAAATATATTTGAAAATGCAGTTTGGGTACAGGGAACCTCACTGGTAACGGTAAGAAGATATTGAAAATTATACTGCAAGTTCAGTGTACTGCATTAATTCATTATACTGTATTTAATTCAACATGGCTGACCTAAAAACGAAGCAGTGGCTTGAATTTGATAGTTTACTCTGCTCTCACATAAAAGTTTGAGCAGGTGTGACACCTCTGCTCACTAGAACAACCAAAGTCTTTATTTCTTTTACCTTTGTCTTTATCCACATAGGCCAATGTATCTCCCCATCATGTGCATATTTCAATCAATGGGAGGAAAGACAGGGAAGAGGAGAGAACCTTTTCAAGAACAAAAGTCTGAAGCAGCACACATGCCGTCTACTCATATCTTTCGCAAAAATTAGTCACATGGACTGAGCTTGAAGGGAACCTAGAAAATGTGTTCTCTGTTGAGATGCCATTTTCCCATGCCAAAGTCTTACTTGCAGATTTTTACACTCTGTTCTGAAACTGCTCAAAGTTCACTGTAAGAACTCTGTTTGATCAGTAGCATTTCTGATGAGGTTGGCTACCTTCAATATGCCACTAATGTGTGCCACTAATTTCTGGTTCCCCCAAAACTGGCTTCTGCCAGCCTGGCTAGAGTCGGAGTAGAGCCGTGCCTGCAGCACTCTACCCTGTGTGCTCTCCAATCTCATGTTTACTGAGAAGACAGGGAGATTTTATCTCATTTGAACTTGAGTGAGAAGAGTAATTTCCAGATTGGGTATCTGAGCAGAAATGGATTCCCCATTGAAGATAAGCACAATACTATGACATTGCCTAAGTATTTTTCAAATGTTCTCCCTAGGTCAGGAGCTGATAGTGTGACAGCTTCAGATCTATTGTATGGGAGCTGCAATTAAAATTATAAGCATACGTAGTACATTAAAATAGAGAATCTACATGTGTAAACTACCTGACTAAACTAGGAGAAACTGATAAGAAAAAACAAGTCAGTTTTTTTTTAAATCAAAAAATAATTTTGCCTATAACAAAATAAGTTTGATTTTATTTGATAAAATCAAATTCCATAAAGGTATATATAGAAACTACTAAATCCATTATTTCTTAAAAATAAAAAAGAAAAAAGGACCCCAGAGGCGCCTGGGTGGCTCGGTCAATTGTGTCCAACTTCAGCTCAGGTCATGATTTCGCAGTTCATGAGTTCAAGCCACACATCAGACTCTGTGCTGACAGCTTGGAGCCTGGGGCCTGCTTCAGATCCTGTGTCTCCTTCTCTCTCTCTCTGCCCCTTCTCACTCACGCTTGTCTGTCTCTTAAAAATAAACAGTAAAAATTTAAAAAAGGACCCCCCAAACTCTCTTTAAGTTGGAACAGAAATCCAATTAATAAATGAAAGAATTGCCCTAATTTAATTGCAATACAGAAAATCATCAAATGATATTGAAGTAGATGATTAAGCCTATATATTCAAGACTTTGTGCTCTATGGTAGGTGCTATGAAGAGTAAGAGAAAAACAAACTATAGAACTGTATTTCCTTCTGTGTGCCAACAAAATTCTGTTTTTCCTTTGTGATAGAACTTAACATAATATAGGTCTATCTGCTTAAATCAGTGGTTTTCAATCTATTTGTCCCCTGGAATCACTTTGAATATTCTAAAAATATATATACCAGTACCCAGGTGACAGTCTAGCACCAGGAAAACAGACTTTCTGAAAATGAAGCCAGACAAACCACATGATGCTTATGTGAGGGCACTATTGGGAACCTGTGTCCTAACTAGACTATGAGCTCCTTGAGGAAAAAGACTGTGTCTTGGTCATCCCTAAAATCATCACATTGTCTGACACAGAGATTCTCAAATTTTAGGTAAATGGCTAGATGGACAGATGGGTGGAAAGCTGGTGCTTCCTACCCTCAAGGTATTTATTATAGAGTAAGAAAAATATGACTTGTACACAGATAGTTGAGTAGATAAAAGCCAGTAGATGTTGCATGATTGCCACTATATTTCACAACAGAGATTCTGATCTGAAAGAAAAACTAGTTAAATGTATATAATGGAACACTTTCATTCATAAACCAAACAGGAAAGGCTTCAATTACACTGCTGATTAACATCGAATGTTTAAAAAGAAGGAAGAAGTCATCACACAGATTGTATCGGTTAGAAGGAATAAAAATGAAAATGCTCATAACAATGAGGGAAGGCAAAGACTAGTTCTTGGCAGTGAAATTCTGGGCTCCCATAAGCCCTTTCCCCATACACTATCCTAGGGCAGACTGTTTGGTTTGATATGGTTTGGTTTGGTTGTTTGGTGACTCTCCTCCACTGTTATGATTATTTCCAGGTCACCTGGCTGTTATAATCTCTTCTTTAAAAGCAATGCTTTCATCCAGCTAAATAATCCAGCTTTTGGATATCAGTCCTTCAGGGCAATTAGCCAGGATCATTCTGACCTAACTCTACCACACCCAAGTAAGTGTCACTTACCATCTGATAAGAGCCTTTGATACCAAACACGGACTCACAAGTGACCGGGCAAATTAAATGACTCATCTGAGATAATTGGAGCATTTATAATTAATACAGTGTAAATTAAACGAATGAATAAATAAACTATGGAAACAAATGACATTTGGACAAAAGTCTTCTCTTCAGGTCAGCTTATGTATTTATGTTTGGTGAGGAAAGAGAAAATTCTGACTCCTTTCCCACAGAGGAAGTGATTAGAACAATTTGAAATATTTTCCAGCATAAAATTTCATAACACGTGTACTCAAAAACATCTCTAATATAATAGAAAACAAAAATTTGTTTTCTATTCAACCCAAAGCATAAGGCAAATGAAATTCAAGAACAGAAATGGAAAAACAGGTTAGAGCTAAACCCTTAATGTTACTATCTCCCAAGAAGCGCTAATTGTGTCTTCCATGTTTTTCAAGTTTGGGAAAGGGGTGTACAACGTTTCTAGAGTCTCCTCTTTCTCGGGAGTCAGACCAATCTGGGAAGGGTTCTAATTCCATTCTGACTCCTGATTGGCCAGAACTGAAAGGGAGGGCCTGAAACCACACATGAGATTGCCTTTCGTGCAACCATCATTGGCAACCCGCTAAACCAGTAGAGCTGACAACTAATCCTTATTATACCATTGTCATTCTGCCAATATCTGACTCCCACACTCACAGAGCTTTGTCCAGCAAAGCAACGCTATTCCTCTATTTGACCTTTCCTCCCTTCCACCAGGAGGCTCATCTTTCCCTGGTTCTCCTCCTTATTCACTGATTCCATATCTTTGTTGATTTTTTTTCTCTTTTCTCAAGTATTTGTTTAATTTTCTTCCCATTTGCCCCCCTTTGGGCCTCCACAAATGGGTCTGTAGCCCATCTCTTCTCCCTTTTTAGATTCATATCAAAGTCTCCAACTGCCTACTGGTCATCTTCACTTGAATATCCAAATAGCCAAAACAAAACTTGATATCATTTTACAAAATCTGCTCTTCTTCCTTTTTTTCCCCATCTTAGATTTCATGATCCTGCCACCCACCAAGTGTTTCATACTAAATGGGTGGCCAAGCCTTCTTGATTCCACCTTAAAAATGCCATGGCAGAATTAACCTCTACTCTGTTTCCTCTTTCCATAGCTTCCTCAGGCTTTCATCCCTCTTTGTTCTCTAAGCTAATACAATAGTCTCCTAAGTGATCTTCCTGCTACATATCTTTTCCCTACTTCTGAGACCATCCTTCTGGGTTTTTCTTAAAGAAAAACAAATCTGATTTTGTCACAAACCTATTATAAGTTTTTGCTGACTTTCCCTTGCATATAAGATTAAGTCCAAGCTTAATCAGGAGGTTCATCAATACCAGGCTCTTCCAATATGACCTCAACCTACTTCTCCAGATTCACTCTGATATGCCTCACTACACTCAAAAATGAATTTCTCTTCATCTCCCGAACTGGCCATGGCCTTGCTACTTTTTGCGTGTGTATGACTTCTGCATGAAATGTCTGATCTTCCCCTACTCCACCTCCATTCCAACTTGGAAACTTCTATTTTTTCACTAAGAAAAACATAGATCAAATCTCACCTGATTAAAAAGGCTTCTCTGATTTTCTGAGTGTCTATACCACCCCACATTTGACTAGACCAGGCATATACTTTTAACAATTGATGAGGTAGCATACCAGAACTAAGCTCCTTGCAAAATATTTGTAAGGAATTGTATCTAACCAGCCCACCACTATATACCCAGCTTCTAACATTTTGCCCAGCAGATAGTCACTGCTCAGCTTATATATTTTTAATTAATGAACCCCTTGCCCTCAGGCTTTAGAGCACAGATAAAATAAACAGCATTGAGATAGGATATTTGGAGGAAAGGGGAGGGAAAATGCTAGGGAAAGAGACAAAAATACAAGTTAGAACTTAAAGCAAAAAATCTGGGCAGAGAGGAAAACTGGGTTTGAAGTCTGTCAAAGAGACATCCTAGAAGGTCAGATAAGAGATAAGGTTCAAAAGCACAGGTGTGGGACAGAGAGGTAGTGGTTATAGGTGCTAATCCAGGTGAACACCCAGTCAGGAAGATCTCCCTCTGAGATCACCTGGCTCATTTACAAGTAATGGCTTGTGTTACAGTTTATCTGTTCACATTCCTGAAACACCCACCAAACTGTGTGTTCTTTGAGAGCAGCACCCTACCTTATTCATCTTTATATCTGAGCTCCTAGTACCATGCTCACCACTTAGCCATAGTTTTGCCATTAACTTCTTGCTGTTTTATGAACCCTTAAGTATAATAAATGATTGTGCAGGGCCTGAGTTCCACTGTTGGAACCACTAGTGAAGGCAGATATGGAGATTGAAAGACTCACATTATCATCGTGTTGGGTAAGATCATGCAAGTCCAAATCACAAGAGGCTTATGATCACTAGAAGCTTGCTTTTCTAAGCTTTATTTTTAGGGCAATGACTCTGAACTTTGTGACCCAGGCCTATTTCTACCTCAGTATCAGTAAAGTTTTTACCTTTAGAAGAGGTGATTAATAGCTCAAGCTAAATAAAGAAGTTAATGAGGAATTTTTGCCATGATTTAGTCAAGGTCTTCTCTGGCAAGCTGACTTTGACACTTAAAATCTCTATTGGCACTTATAATCTCTAAGAATATGGTTCTGCCTGGTTAGACTCATTATATACTCAGCTCTATGTTTTACTTTATTTTTTTAAGTTTTTATTTAAATTCTAGTTAGTTAACATATAGTATAATACTGGTTTCAAGACTAGAATTTAGTGGTTCATCACTTACATATAGCACCCAGTGCTCATCACAAGTGTCCTCCTTTATGCCATCACCCATTTAGCCCATGGAGGTAACCTCTAGCAACCCTCTGCTTATTCTCTATATTTATGAGTCTCTTATGGTTTGCCTCCCTCTCTTTTGTTCACTTCCCCTATGTTCATCTGTTTTATTTCTTATATTCCACATATGAGTAAAATCATACAGTATTTGTCTTTCTCTGACTGACTTATATTGCTAATTCCATCCATGTCATTGCAAATGGCAAGATTTCATTATTTTTGATGGCTGAGTAATATTCTACTGTATATACAATAGAATCTTCTTTATCCATTCTTCAGTTGATGGACTCTTTCCGTAATTCAGCTATTGTTGATAACCTTAGCCCTATGTTTTAAAAGAACAACTTTTAGGGACGTCTGTGTGGCTCAGCGGGTTAAGCATTCAACTCTTGGTTTCAGCTCAGGTCACGATCTTGTGGTTCTTGAGTTCGAGCTCCGCATCGGGCTCTACACTGATAGTGTGGGGCCTGCTTGAGATTCTCTCTCTTTCTCTGTCCCTCCCCCACTCAGGCTGTTTCTCTCTCTCAAAATAAATAAACTTAAAAAAATAAACAAAAGAGCAAATTTTTAAAAAGCAACACAAAATTATCTGCCTATTCACTTTTCTGTATTCCACTTTGATACAAAGCAAATATGAGCTTCTCAGATAATTATTTCACATGGGGACTCTTAGATAGTGGCCACAAATTTTGTACCTGACCTCCCATCAAAAGGTGGAGCCCATGTACACATCCTCTGATTCTGGGTGGGCCTGTGACTCCTTTGACCAATAGCATACAGAAGAGGCAAGACCATGTGATTTGTAAGGTGAAGCCATAAAAACCTATGCAGTTTCTGCCTTGCTCAGCCTTTGAGTCACCTGAGCCACCATCAAAGAAATCTGACTACCTCAATCCTACCAAGCTGGAGACCACAGACAGAGGCTCCACTGACAACTCCAGCTGAGCTGGTTCTTCAGCCATCACAGTCCCAGAGAGATGGATGATGAAGAAGCTGCCTTCGAAGTAGATCTCCAGCCCTAGTCATTCAAGTCACCTCTAACCATTTGAGGCATTCTAGCTGAGACCCTAGAGCCATCTTTTCAGTGCTCTTTCCAAGTTTCTTACCAGACCTCATTTCATAGCCCAGGCTGCTGTAGCAACTACTCGATGTCCATAAGAAGAAAACGGAGTCCAAGTCCAGGTCCACTGAAAGAAAGGAGAAGCTATAGTCAAGACTCACAGGATTTCACATGTATGTACATGTAGGTTTGGAATGAATGAGCATGTAGAAATGTGTGAAAGGATGGGCACCAGGTGGTTAATATTTGCCACTTGTGAGGATCCAGGGGAACAAGGTAGGGGGAAGAGATGGTGGGAAGAATTACTAATCATTCACTTTTAAAATTTATCTTTATAATACTTCACTCACACTAAACTCACATTGCTTTTGCAATTTTTGAAGAGAGATAAAAGTTTTTGCTTTAATTTTTTCTAAAGCCTTAAAACATGCCAGATTTCTTTTTCCCTCTCCCCTCTACCTATCTTCCTATTGTGATGTTTGTTGATCAACTCCTGAAGTTCTGCATGGTATAGCACCTGAGTTATAATTAGAAATGATAATAAAGAAGATGTGAGGGCACTCAGAGGAGAGAAGCCATTTTATGTGACTGAGGTATTACTCATTATATACAAGTTTAGTCACTGAGGGCTCCTTCAACACATACAGTTTTTTGGTTTGTTTGTTTGTAAGCTCTGCATCCAAAGCACAGCTTGAACTCATAACCCCAAGTGAAGAGTTACATGCTCTTCCCACTGAGCCAGCCAGGTATCACACTCATATGGTTTCAGTCCATATCTACTAAGTGGAAATTTAGAAGGCCTTTGAGTATTTATTGTAATTTTCCACCTTTCTTGAGCAGTTGGAAAATACTAATATTTACAGCTTATTAGTAACTGGTAGGCAAATAGTCAGATAATAGTAATCTCATTAAGACTATTAGAAATTGAGAGAAATCAATCCCAACTTTATAATCCACATACAGTTCCCTTTGCAAAAACAAAAACAAACAAAATAACTAAATAAATAAGTAAAAAGAGAACTATTTTGTGATTGCACTGAGGCTATATACACAATCTTCCTCCCATGTAACAGTCAGAAAGAGTTCATTAAAGGCCAATTATCTCTAAATACAATTCACATTTCTGGCAGATGTCCTCTAAGGTTTAATTGGTTTAAATCAGCAACACTTAAGAGCATATCAATACTTTTTATTAGTATAAAGTACAGTTCACAAGTACCCCAGAAGGTTCTCTGGGAAGCTCTCAAACTCAGACATTTCACAAATAGATTTCTAAAATTTTTTTTTTATGTGCAATTCTGCTTTGAAAATTTTCCAGGCTCAAATTGTCAAAGCCATGGTCTACAGTGTAGAACTTTGGAACCTTGTTTATTGATTTGCCCTTATCCTGGAGCAGACCCAGAATTGTTTTCTGAGAAAAATCTTTATGCTGTCTACAGTGCTCCCCAGGCCTCCAATATGCAGAGGTAGGCCAATGCCTGCTCAAGACAAAGTCTAAGTTAGGCACCTTAGTTTTCTTAAGGGGGCATTTACTTTTTTCTCTTTGCTCAGTTGATTTTTAAAATAAATACTTTTTGAAGGATATGAGTTTTAAAAATTCATGTAGTTCAATCAGTAACACCAAATAATTACTCCAAGGCCTATGTCAAATTATAAAATACCCGTCACTGGCCAACTTTTATCAACAGTCAAAGTGCAAGAAATAATATTCATGAAGGACTAATTAAGAGGAATAGAGTCCACTCAGCCCAATAAATAGTTTAGATATTTATCTTAGATCAACCCAGACATTAAGAAAGCTTATATATTTTTTATTTGGTTGGTTTGTTTTTTGCTTTTGGTACTACCTACTTATAGAGAGTTGTATTTACTACATCACATCATGCTTTGGCCCCATGCCCTCCACTCGCATTGAAGGGCACTATAAGAAATAGCTGGACCAAGCAAGCTGTTTTGATTTTAAGGCTGTTGCTTATACTATTCATTCCAAGAGTCTGTGTTCTATTCTTAAGCATTCTGTGACCTATTCCCATGCATCCAAAATACTAAATTTGAGGGGAAATTTTACTCAAAATTTATAACCAGAAAAGTATTATCTTCTTTAGTTCTATCACTTATTATTATTATTATTGTTATTATATAGACAATATTTCTTTTTACTCAATAATATTGTCCTTTTGGTTTTGATGAATCAGAAGTTTGGAACCAAATATAAATATGTGGTAGTTCTCTTGTAAGAGTTTTGTGGGACCTTGTAGCATACATTTTTGTACATTATCTTTAATTATCTTTTTAAAATTGTATCTCAACATTCTATGTCTCTTTTTTCCTGTAAATAAATGTATTTAATTTTTTTATTATTATACTGTGTGTGATCCAGTAAGATATCTCAAATCTTTTTTGGAAGGAAGTAAGTTATAATTTGATAAATGATTATGATTCTGCAATAAGAAAGCTCTCTAAGGGGCCCTGGGTGGCTCAGTCAGTTAAGTGTCCGACTTTGGCTCAGGTCATGATCTTGCAGTTTGTGGGTTCGAGCCCTGCATTGGGTTCTGTGCTGGCAGCTCAGAGCCTGGAGCCTGTTTCAGATTCTGGGTCTCCCTCTCTCTCTGCCCCTCCCCCGCTCATGTTTTGTCTCTCTGTCTCAAAAATAAATATACTATAAAAAAAGTTTTTAAAGTAAAGAAAGCTCTCTAAGTATTTATGCAGTGGGTAGGCTTTGGTAAGAAGCAGAATAGATAATGCTGGTAAACACAGTGCTGGGCTAATCACAATAGAAATCCCTGAAGGTACCACATATTTTTATATAAATAAAAAATTACTAAAAACCATGATCTGGTTTATATGAAAACAATAATATTTAGTATCTGAACCTTAAAAGGGGGTCAATTTACAGTTTTAGGAAAGCATTTCAGTGTCCAGCCACGAAGACAGAAAACACACCGGTTATTTCAAACATGGGGATTTAATATAAGAACCTGGTGACACAGTTGTCAGAAGACTGAAAGAGCAAAAGGGCATTAGAGATAATCCAGACACTAAAGACAAAATGGGTCAATTAGAATACACAGATGGTATTTTTGACAGAAAACCACATTAATATTTTCCAATTTGTTAACATGGTTGTACTTGATTTCATAGTCTCAGGTCTGTGCTGTCTTCTTCTTTCACTCTATCAAATTTTCCTTGTTAAAAAATTGAACATTTTTTTATTTGAAATCAGAAAGCTTTTTTCTAAGATTTTATTTTTCAGTAATCTCTATACCCAACATGGAGTTTGAACTCACAACCCCAAGATCAAGAGTCACATACTCCACTGACTAAGCCAGCCAGCCACCCTTGAAAACAGAAAGCTTTTCACTCATGTATACAAATTTATATCATACAATACTAGAAATATTCTGTTTTGCTTTCTTTTGTTTTGTTTTAACTAGGCCGCACATCCAACATGGGGCTTGAACTCACAACCCTGAGATCAAGGGTCTTATACTCTACCAACTGAGCCAGAGAGGCACCACCCCATAATACTAGAAATATTAATAAGAAGAATAATGTTGGCTTGCTGATGTCTGGTATTACTATAGAAGACCAAAAATACCTCACTAAATTTATTCACAGAGAATAATGATGAGCCTTTGGCGATTGATGGTTAAAAACCTGGTGTATTTTCTCTATTATGGACAGAGAGGAAAGTAGGCCATTTTGTTCCTAATTTTTGTGAAAAGCTCACAAAATTTCTACCTGTTATGTTAAATACATGATCTCTTATGAACATGCCAGGATATGTCCTAGTTTGGACTAAGAGTGAAAAAATTTCCTAGTGCCTATAAATGCATACATTCCAATCGAACAAGGAGCAGGACTATGTTTCTGACAGCAGGAAATGAGAAGACAGAGTCACTGTATCCAGAATAATTGTGATACCTTTCAAACAGTCCCAGCTCCTGGTGAGGGAAGAGGCACCATTGAACATATGTTCTGCATTGGAGCCCATCATAAAAATAAAACCTGCCCTGAAAATTCACCAAACTTTTCACGTTTGTACATAATTTCAATTGTGAAAAACTGATGGTCAAGCAATTTTTTTTTCCAAAATTTTAGAAGAAAACAATGGCAAGGAAAATAAGAGACAGCAAATGATTCTTGTAACCTAAAAAGAAAAACACAACACTTCTAACTTTTAACAACAGTAAATTAAAACTGAGGTGGCAAAGATTATCATGGATTTTTTTTACCACATTGATTTTAAAAGCCATGTAACTTTTTATTAATAACAAAATGCCACAAAATGATGCATGGTATAAACTGGAACTTTAGGAAAACATGCAATCATGTAGAAGTGAAAGTATTTATTATAAGATTTTGAGATATAATTTAAGGATGAAGTAAGCCTCGGGAAATAAATAGCACTTAGAATAACTAGTAAAGCTTAAGAAGTGCATCTTGTATCACGTCTCCTTAGACCAGATATAACAGATTTTTAATGCTAAGAACACCAATGGGTCCCACCATTTTAATTATTTTATCAGTAGTTGTAGTGACAATTCAATCTGTAGACTCAAGCCACATACTCGATTTGCATTTAGGTAGTGATGGATTAAATATGGCCCATTAGTCAAATCATTATAGAGATGTGCAGATGTGATTTCAGCATATAAATAAATTGTGAAAATTTTCCCACTTACTTTTTTTTAATGTTTATTTATTTTGAGAGAGAGAGAGCAAGCATGTGCTTGCACACGCGAGTAGGGGAGGGTCAGAGAGAGAGAGAGGGAGAGAGAGAATCCCAAGCAGATTCCATGCTGCTTAGCACAGATCCCAACAAAGGGCTCTGTCTCACAAACCAAGAGATCATGACCTGACCTGAAATCAAGAGTCGGATGCTCAACCAACTGAGCCACCCAGGCATCCCTTCCCACTTATTTTTACAAGATAAATTCATAAACACAATGAAAAGCCCCCACCATTAGATGAAGAGAAGACCAAAAAAACAGTATTAAAAGCATTAAATACTTTTCCACAAGGTTATAGACTACAGTGGAAAAATAAGAAGCCATTGAAATTATACTTTTGAAGGATACTTAATAATGTGATATTTAAAAATACATGAAATCTACATTTTGATTCCACCAGTGCTAAAGGATTTATATATAAATATATATGTTATATATATTATGTATATGCATACTCACACAAACACACACATACACAAGCGTGTGTGTATATGAAAGAAAATATACCAAAATTTGTATAGTATATATCTCTAGTTATTGGAATTAATAGTAATTTTATTTTTTCTTTTCAATTTCTGTATTTTTCAAATATTCTACAAGGAACATATATAATACTTTTTATTTATTTTTTATTTTTTTAATGTTTTTTATTTATTTCTGAGAGAGAAAGAGACAGCATGAACAGGGGAGAGTCAGAAAGAGAGGGAAACACAGAATCTGAAGCAGGCTCCAGGCTCTGAGCTAGCTGTCAGCACAAAGCCCAATGTGAGGCTCGAACCCACGAACCATGAGATCATGGCCAGAGCCAAAGTCAGGATGCCCAACCGACTGAGCCACCCAGGCGCCCCATATAATACTTTTTAAATGAGGGGGGAAATGTGCTCAAAAATAACTCAGTGAAGCCTCACAACAATATGAATAAATGAATAGAGCAGAATTCTATACAGGGCAACATCAGCCTAGGCTCCAGCTAGCAGTATTTTCCTAATGAATCCCCTGAAAAACCTGATTGTAAAGTTTGACTTTTATGCTGTGTACCCTAAAGGCTTCAGGTTTGAATTGTGTAAACTTGTTCAAGCTGTGTAGTACCTCTTGTCTTCTTTATATTTTTTATTTATTTATTTATTTTTTTGCTCTCAAAGTGACACAGTTGCATTGCCTAATTTCTAAAGTACTTATGTGATGTCATATCTTAGTCATGGAAAGAAATGTGTTAAATTTTCCATTAATAGGACATTCCATATTACACTATTCTATATATTTCTCTCTTTTTTTTTAAGTTTACTTATTAATTTGAAAGAGAGAGAGTGTGTGTGCATGCGTGAGCGAATGAGGAGCAGAGAAAGAGAGGGAAGGAGAATTCCATGCAGCCTCTGCACCATCAGTGCACCTTGGAGCCGAAGTGGGGGCTCAAACTCGGGAATTATGAGATTATAACCTGAGCTGAAAGTCAGAAGCTTAACCAACTGAGCCACCCACACACCCCTATTCTATATGTTTCTAGATTCCAAAGTTTAGTAAGAATTTAAAATTAAAGGAAGAAAACAATTAATTGTCAGGGAAAAGGACCCGTTATATGATATCATATTGGGTAAAATCATTAAGCATAGCCAGCTATTTATGCCATATCTTGATTTAACCTCTGGAGTGATGTGATAAAAACATATCACAGCTGCATTCTATTTAAACCTTTCAAATCACTTAAATATGGAATATCTTTTTTTGATTTTCATAATAACCTTATTGGATAATTAAGGCAGAGGTTATTATTTTTCAAATGGGAAAACTGATACATGTGGTAATTAAAACTCTGGAATCCAAGTTAAAAGAATGACTTCAAAAATTAAGTTAAAGCAGAAGAATATTTAGTGAGCAGCTTTCATTGTTACATTTTTTTCTGCATCTCTGTTGAAGTGAAAAAGCAGTTTAAATGCTAACCAAATGGTTAAAGAGTAATTTGCTTCCTGTTAAGGGTACTACCCTATCTAATAATAGATAATAGAAGGTCCTGCTTTTCTTCATCTATAAAATGATTTTGAACTACTTGATCAAAGATCATGGCCTGGTGGGATAATGAACAGATTCAGGACAAATTTCATTTGACCTACAGAATCTTGGCTCACAGAAAATTTTACAGTAAAAAAAATCAGGGCTTTTCAGTTTCTCTTGAAATCTGAACGATTGGTACACCTTGACCCATATTTTTGCAGAGTAGCAATCAAATGGAGTTGAGGTGGCTCCCCACTTTCCCAAGGCATGTACTTCTCAATTTCCCATGATCCACACCACTTCCTATTACTCACACCTAAGCTGCTTCATTTACTTACAATATTGTAGTAAATGTAGACCTTGGACTCAGTGACCTCTGTTTAATATCACCCATTTTGGCTCATCCATCCATCCATTCATTCATTTTATTAAGCAAAGCTTATGCACACAGTATTCCACAAGGTACTTAAAAGAAAGGGGTGACTGAAACATAGCCCAGGAGCTCAAGGATCTCACCATTTAATGAGGATACAGATACATAAACAGATTACTGCCTCAGTCTTTGGACCTTCATTCATTCCCTTGATACTTTCACTCAGTCTCATGCCTTTGACACCATGAATATGCTGATGCCTACCTCTGGTCTGGGCCTCTCCTCTGAATTCCAGTCTCCTCTAGCCAAATGCCTCATCAATAACTTCATGTGGACATCTACTATTCATTCAAACTGCATACATATGTCCCAAACCAGATCATGATCTTAAACCATAAAGCCTCATTCTCACCCATCTCAAAGAATGACAATCCCGTTCTTCTAGTTGCTGAGGCCAAAACCTTGAAGTCATCTTCAGTTCTTCCCTTTCTCACCTGCCCCATCAGCAGATTGTGTTAGCACAGGGAACAAGTACAAGTCTTCACAGGGTGACATCTGGGAATGAAGAGGACTCGGCCAGAGGAAAAATGAAAAAAGGAAGCAAAGTGCATTCTAGACATAGGGGACCCTGTAAGCATAGTCATTAAAGTGAGAAATCCCAGGGGATCTGGGAGGAACACCTCAAAATTCAGCATAAATCAAGGGTTCCTCATAGGAAGAGGGAAGCTGCAGATAGCTGGAGACAGGTATGGAGGGTTTGTTTGGATCAGGGAAGGCCTATGTCCTGTCTCCTGTCACCACACAATGCTGTGTCATCAAAGGATTCTACGTGGGTAGGACATTTTTACATAAAGCCAGGTGGAAGATGATTAGGACCCGAACTGAAGCAGCAATAATTTGGACTTAAATTCAGTAGGACTGAATATAGGAGAGGAAAGTCAACAGTAAAGATGCCTCCCATAGCATGGTCGCTGATTGGAAAATGCAAGAGAATCAGGTTGGGGAAAGAAAACAATCTGGTGTCAGAAATGTTGACCTTGCTACTCTGTGGGGCATCCATGGAGATGACTTACTGGGTTATCCATGAATCTGAAGCTCGGGGGATACAGACTGAAGATGTGAGCTTGAGAATGATCAGCAAATAAATGAGAGTTCAAACCAGGACGACAACTACAGACTGCATCTGCTCAGCCAAGTCACTTTATGTCTCAGTGCCTCAGCTTCCTAATCTGTAAAGTGGGGGTTATCATACCTACTTCATGAAATTGTTTTGAAGGTTACTTAATAAAATTATTATACTTTCACTTAGTAAGCACTTGATATATGTTAGATGTTTAAAAGCTAAATTAATTGCTAATTGGAAGGCCACACAGAACAATGATTATTACTTTTATTACTTTTCAGAGACATGAATTAACCTTTTCAAAGACATGAATACAGAGACAGAGAATCTACTGTAAATTATGTGCTTTCTCACTAGAAAATCACACAACCAAACACTCAAAATTCTCCACTGTTTGAGGAGGTCTGTGGATCCCTGAAAAACCTGTGGTTAAAAATTTTTGATGTCATGGGGCACCTGGGTGGCTCAGTCAGTTAAGCATCTGACTGGCTCAGGTCATGATCTCACAGTTCGTGAGTTAAAGCCCTGCAACGTTCTCTGTGCTGACAGCTCAGAGCCTGTATCCTGCTACAGATTTTGTGTCTCCCTCTCTCTCTGTCCCTCTGCCACTTGTGCACGCACGCTCACGTGCTCTCTCTCTCTCTCAAAAATCAATAAACATTAAGAAAATTGTTTTAATATTTATACAAATTCTTGATGCCAAAAGAGAAGAGGGAAATTTTGAAAGTCAAACAAGGGGAAATCAACATTTAAGGAATGAACAAAGAAAAGACAAAACAGAGATGCCCAGAAAACTACAAAGAGAATACTGGATGGTTTCAAGGAGGACGTTTTGATAAATCTTGTCAAAATTGGCAAACCTGTCCAATAAAATAAAGAGTTAAAATGTCTCTTGGCAAATTTAACAAATTGTGTCGGTCAAGAAACCAGACTTTAGTAAGTTGAGGTGTGAAAAAATGGGAACAACTCAGGGACAAAAAAAGGAAGGAAAAGATGAAATGCAAGTCAAAGGGGAATTTCAGGTCAAAAACAGCTGATTTTTTTGTGTGTTGTATCTGTTTTGTTTTCTGGTTATGAGAACTTTTAAAATTGTTTTGGAGGGTATTTTGTTTGTCTGTTTTTTAGGGATGAGAAGGACTTTGGGTTTGTGGATTTAGGATTAGAGCCAGCAGAAAGATTAAGGTGGGAAATACAGAACAGAGTGGGAGTGATTGATGAAACATTCCAGCGACGGGGATGGAAGGGGGAGGGAATCAAAGGCTCCAAGAGAAGGTTTGGCTGTGAGCAGAAACAGAAGTGCCTCATCCTCTGAGGAGGAGGAAAGGAGGCAGGGAAGTGCTTACATATTAAGAAGGATGGGGTAGGCTGACGACTGTGCCCATACATCGCTATTATAATATCCTTGATTATATTCCTTTTGCTGTGCCCGTTATCCTGGTGATTTATTCATTCCACAGCTGGAAGCCTGTATCTCGTCCCTTTCATCCATTTTACCCCTCCACCTGCCTTCCTCTCCTGTGGCAAACATCAGTTTGTTCTCTGTATTTACAGGCCTGATTTCTGCTTTTCAAAGAAGTTGGTTCTATTGCTGTGTGACAAGCTATCAGAACTCATTCCTCCTAAGCCTTTAAAATCTTAATAATCATTATCAGACCATACATCAAAGAAGTATTTTGGCAATTAGTCTTCCTGTTGTACTAGCAGCAGTATGTACACAAAATTATTATATTTTTACCATTACTATATTAGACTTGCAAAATTGCAAAACATAAACAAGATAGTTTGGATGTATACGTTATATCCATATGATGAATAGGTAGATGGATGGTTGGATGGATGGATGGATGGATGGATGGATGGATGGGTGGATGGATGATAGACAGATAGATGACATGAAATATCAAAATTTTATTTGATGTTTTGATATGTTTAGGGTAGAGTGTTTATTTTAACCACCTGTTATGTTTTCAAACATTGATTTGGTTTATCTCTTGCTTGCATAACCATAAGGGAAGTCAGCTTATTAGAGCAATTTCCTCAAGAATTTTTTTGCCAATTAGAGGAAATGGAATTAATTTCATTTCCCATTGTCACTACTACCAAATTCGATGGTATCAAAACCAAAATAAAACCTGAAGTATGTTTACATAATAAATTATATTTAGAAAGCATTCTTGATTTCTCTGGACCCAAGCTATGGGTCACTTTCTAATGAATTATCATCTCAGGCAGATACTCTTGTTAGGAGATAAATTTTTCCCACTAGATTTAGCACTTTAAATAAGTTATCCCCTCCACCAACACATTTTTGTAAATACAAAAATCCCCACAATGGTTTCATCTGAGTTGTTTTTCTTTGGTCTTTTGGATACTGTGGGAAATATGTTGCATACTTGCACTTGGTGTTGGTGGAAATGTTTTAGACCTTTCTCCTTAGGCTAAAATTGGTTTGGATTACAGTTACGTAAATAAAGGGAGAAGGTGACGAAAAGGCAATCTAGTTTGAACTTCTGAAAGCCTTATAACGTTAAGTATCAGGAATTAAATCAGAAAGTGTTCAGGTTCTTATGACATATGAGGAGTTAAACCAAAACGGTAGTTCCAAAAATAGGTCAGACGGTCTTAGAAAATATAGCACTGTTCATCTGAAAACGAAAACAGTGAATTTGTCACATTTAACAAGCTCTTGTGAAGATGAAACAAGTAGTACAGAAATGGAGGGCTGTGCCTCGAATGTGTTTGTCCATAGCGCCACCTAGCGGCACTATCATTTTACAAATATTGCTAAACGCCGTAATTCAGGTATTCTAGGAATTTGACGCTGGGTGGCAGTAGATTTCTTTTTCAAGCGGCCTTGAAAACCAGAGTTGGAAATGACGGTCACATTCAAGAGTAATCATTTTTTAAAATTGGAATAGCTACTAATCTAGTTCAAAAGTAAAGAAAATATACTACAGGTTTTTTGTTTTTTTGTTTGTTTTGCAACATAGTTCTGTCGCCTTATTTTAAAATAATCTAATCCCATAATTTTAATCATCATTTGGTTCTCAAATAGAGGCAAAAGATTAAAGTAACTGTTTTCTTTATTAGCATGTCGAACCGAATAACAGAACCTCAAAAATTGTATGTCTATCAAAGTCCTGTAGTTAGCATTTAAAAAAATCCAGCTGTAGCGACTCTTTAAACATAGTTACTGATTAACAAAACTTGACTTAGAGGCAGAAATGAAAGATTTATGCAACTAGTTAGCTTAGATTCACTCATGTGCTGTCTTTTTTTTTTTAATGTTTATTTATTTTTGAGAGAGACAGAGACAGAGTGTGAACCAGGGAGGGTCTGAGAGAGAGGGAGACGTAGAATCCGAAGCAGGCTCCAGGCTCTGAGCTGTCAGCACAGAACCCGATACTAGGCTCAAACTCATGAACTTTGTGGGGCGCCTGGGTGGCTCAGTCGGTTGAGAGTCCGACTTTGGCTCAGGTCATGGTCTCACAGTTTGTGGGTTGGAGCCCCGCGTCGGGCTCTGTGCTGACAGCTGTCTCAGAGCTTGGAGCCTGTTTCAGATTCTGTGTCTCCCTCTCTCTCTGACCCTCTCCTGCTCACGCTGTCTCTGTCTCTCTCAGAAATAAATTTTTTTAAAATATTAAAAAAAAAAAAAGCTCATGAACTTTGAGATCATGGCCTGAGCCAAAGTCAGAAGCCCAACCGACTGAGCCACCCAGTCACCCCTCGTATACTGTCTTAACAAGTAAAAAATGAAATATGGAGAAGGGGAAGAACCCTGTCACTATTATTCCCCTTCCCTTTTGTCCTGCTTCTGACACTAAGGACTCTTTTTTTTTTTTTTTAATTTCTCCTGTCAGTCAGAAAGAAACGCAGTATTGGCTTGAAACACGAATACCAATTGCATAATTTAAGAGGTCTCCCTAGTTACAGCAAGTGCCACATAATACACAGGAGTCCAACAGAGCTGTGGTTTTTACAAAAAAAATGTCTCTTCCTTAATAGAATAAAAGCCAGATTTTCCCAATGGTCCAAAGATTGCCACACAAAAAAGGATCACAGAGGCATGAAGCCCCATCTCAAACTGATGATTAATTTCTCCTTAGGGAACTCACTTCTTATACCCTTCACCATTAGGTGGGTTCAAGATGAGGAGAAACGGAATTTTCACCTTTAACATCCTTGCCCAATTTTGGACAAAGTCCCTTCCTTTAACACCAACAAGTAAAACTGCAACAGGGCCAGCATATTTAAATAGGATTTGGCTAAATAAAAAGGAGGAACTGTAAGAATCATGATGGAAACATAATTATACTAGCTCCATCAGGGTGAATATGTGATTTAGCGAATCCCTTGATTTTTAAGTAATCACAAGGAGAAAATGAAGCCATGTCCCTCCCCCCACCCCTTGTTTTAATTCCCTACCAAAAAGCACTACACCTTGGTAATCCCAAATCATGATGGAATCCTAGTGGATTCCCTTGGAGGCAGCATTGTAGGGTAGAAGGTGGCAGGAAACTGACGTTTTTCTGTTTCTGAAACTAAAAAGAAATAGACATAATCCTCATTAATAACCCCCTCAGATAAAAATAATAATAAAAAATAAGGGAGACTTGCTTAGAAGCGATTAAGTGATTAGGGTAAATTGCCCTAAAATGGGCTGTCACATTGGGTAGAGAGGTAAATGTCTGAGTCCAGGCGGGCGAGGCCCCCAAGAACCAGAGACAGGACCAGGCTGCACGTTTTCACAGAGCCCCACCCAGAAGCACTTCCCCAGAGGTGGCAGGGCCTCAGCCACAGAGCGCATGATGGGTGCCTGGGCCCTCGTGCCCAGCCTGAGAAACCTCAGCAGAGGCCCTTGTCGCTGAGTTTACTATCAGAACAGAACTCGAAAAGGGCTGCCCACTTTGAGTGCCCTACAGGGCCAGCCTGGGACACCAAAAAGTATACAGAACAACAACACAGCCTGAAAACTTCCCCAGAGCCCCTGGACCGAACAAGACCCAGATTTGTCATGCAGTGCGAAGCACATCCTGACCATTTATTAATACTGAACTTCTTGTCTGCACTAAGGAATGCAGAGATGAACCAGGAAGAAAAGTGGGAAATACAGCATTTTTAAATTCCGGGGTCAGCAGAGCAAAGTGACTCTCTGCATAGATGACAGAGCTTGCACACTGTGATGGGTACTCCTTGAAGCCTGGTTGGATCAGCTTCCGGCATTTAAGTGATAAGCACTGTCTCAGATAAGCACTACCTCCCACTAGCAGAGGCCAGTGTCTTTTAATGTATTTACGCTAGAGACCCAGAAGAGGAAGGGAATTCCTTCCTCCAACACAGGTCAGTGCAGTGCCAGTCAGAAAATCTCTTTGCAGAGTGCCTGATATCAGGAATTATCACCTCTGAGATCCTATTCACCCACAGAGGTGTGGCTTTCCAGCCTCCTCAAAGCCTCATATTAAAACTGTCTAATCACCTTTATTCACACAGAAGACATATAAAAACAGTATGCAAACATGTGTTTTGTTGTATTACAAAATCACATTGATACTGTGTGATACAACATAACGACTATAAATTGCTTTCCTTTTCAGATGAGCACTTTTTCTTCTAATCTTCAGTTCGCTTTCCTTTTCAGATGAGCACTTCTTGTCCTAATCTTTAGTTCATCCTGCAGTGATAACAGGGGAACAGCTGTGAAAAGAGGAAACAAAGCTTCCCTTCCCGGCTTCAGCCCTATTAGAAACACATTGTTTTCAGGTTTGTGAATTTCAGGACCAGTTGTTCTCAGTAGAGTTTCACAAGGTGGCTCTTTTTGCAGATCTTGGAATCAATACTTCTTGAATTTAACGTATGCAAGTATCCTGGAATTACCACAGACCCCCGATGACTGACTAAACCTGGGAAGCTCTATATGACAAAGCACTTTCTGCTCCCCAGACAAGCCAGGGTGTTCCCAGAGAATGGCCTTCCCATACAATATTAACAGAGTTTAATGTTTCCTTTGAGTAATGTGATCACTGCACCCGAAAGATTGTCCTGCACTCTTCAAGATGCAGGTCCTAAGCCTTTTGTATACCTAGAGAATGGCTTATTACTACTGTGACTTCTGGCTTATTAACTATAACAATTATTTTGTTCACCTATACAAAATATCAAATGTCATCTAATTGCTTAATCAGCATTTCAAGAAATAAGAAGCCACTGCCTGTGTAAGAAAGACTGATCTGATGAAATATCTTAGAGGCACTCCTCAGTACTAATTAAAATAATAGACATTGTCACGTGGTGCAATTATTTTCCAGAAAACAGCTGACGTGTACACCCTATGCTTGGCAAAAATCCTGGCCAATTTCGCAAGAATGTTTATTCCAGACTGAGATCATCCTTTTAAAAAAGAAAAAGAAAGAGAGACAGACAGACAGGGTGGGACGGACAGGGAGAAAGAGGGAGGTGGGAAGAAAGGAAGGAGGAAGGAAGAGAGAGAAGATTTCTTAATAAATCTAGAGAGAAGTTTAGATTTTAAAGTTGTCTTTCTGCATTCTGACCAGATGCCTATCTAATCCTATAACAATACTTTGTTAATTACAGCAAGGACATTTTAGTACAAATAAACATTTTTTTAATGGCTTAAAAAAATCTGAAAGTAGTTCAAAGAGTTACCAATATATCATTTATTTAAAATTCAAAATACAGTGTCTGCTATCTATATTTAAATGAAAAAAATTTAATCTTAATAATTTCAAGAAAAATAATACAAAATCATGAAACCAATTACATATAGAGCAAATGGTGTGGAAGCTGAAATATTTCATTTTTACTAGAGAGACTCATTAATTTAAATCATTGTAAGCTTAAATTCACATTAAAGATTCATAGCCTTAGGGTTTTTTTTCAAATTTTAATAATTTCTCTAACAAATTACTTAAAGGAGAATTAATCAAGATGGGAAAATGCAAAGTGAATATTTACAAATAAAAACAAGCATTAGGGAAGTGCAGAGTCATGATTTACTCATTCCAATTCCACAGATGTATAGACTGTGTCTGTGAATTGTCTGTTCAACCTTCATAATAGACTATACTCACACATTAACACAGCCACTCACATACCCAGAGCAAGTGGGCCATTGTCAGACTTGAAGGAAGCCAGTGCTGACATGTTGGTCCCTTATCTGGAAGCAAGGAATCATCAAGTGCTCTTTCTTTCTTTTTTTTTTTTAATTTTTTTATTTATTTCTAGGAGAGAGAGAGAGAGAGACAGCGTGAGCAGGGGAGGGTCAGAGAGAGGAGGAGTCAAGGACTCTGAAACAGGCTCCAGGCTCTGAGCTGGCAGTCAGCACAGAGCCCGACGGGGGCTCGAACCCACGAACCGCGAGATCATGACCTAAGCGAAAGCCGGACGCTTAACCGACTAAGCCACCCAGGCGCCCCCATCAAGTGCTCTTTCTATCAGACTTCATTTGCTCCTGATTTCTGACTCTTATTAAAAGTCAAGGAGGATAATATTTTTTCTATTCTTTTGATTCAGTATGGAATTTTGACTAAAAACTGGTTTCTTCTTTTTTTTAAAACTTTTGCCCCTAGTCTAAAAGAGGAGGTTATTTAGGGATTTATTTGCTGCTCATATCCTAGCTTAATAAAAAAACTGGTATTTGGGTTTCTGAAGGGAAATAGACTCTATAGTGTGCTTCAAATTTATTGGGGTCTTCAACGTATTGTTATTAAAATATGTTCTCTTTTTTTTTGTTGATTAGCATTCTGTTTTTCTAAATGGTACATTCTAGAGAAATATATTTAAATAGTACTCACTACTTCCAGTTTCTTGCCAACAGCAAAGCCAAATAGTGAGCAGGGCTTCCCGAATCTCCTACTTTATAGACTCTCTTTCAGAAAGTTTTCCAATTAATAGGGAAGAGGTAGTTTAGTCTTTTTTTTTAATTTTTTTAATGTTTTATTTATTTCTGAGAGAGAGAGAGACACCATGAGCAGGGGAGGGTCAGAGAGAGAAGGAGACACAGAATCAAAAGCAGGCTCCAGGCTCTGAGCTGAGCTGTCAGCACAGAGCCCTACAGAGGGCTCCAACCCACGAACCGTGAGATCGTGACCTGAGCTGAAGTTGGATGCTTAACGGACTGAGCCACCCAGGCGCCCCAGCATAGTCTTAATATAAAGGGATAAATATAAAAGAAATAAGCTTCTCTCTTTTTTTTAGAGAGAGAGAGTGGAAGTGGAGGAGAAAGGCAAATGGAGAAAGGGAGAGAGAGAGGCAGAAAGAGAGAGAGTCCCAAGCAGGGTCCACACTCATCATGGAGCCTGATATGGGACTCGAACTCATAAACCCTGAGATCATGATCTGGGCTGAAACCAAGAATCAGACACTTAACTGACTGAGCCACTCAGATGCCCCTTTTTCATGTCTCTTTTTCGTGAGTTTCTTATCTATAAGGTCATAATTGCTCATGATAACTCTCTTTTAGGACTAAGCAAGATAAAATATTAACAACATCATAGCGTTTTCTCTTTGCCAAAATTTTGTCTATACAAATAGAAACAGAGGGAAAAAAATTTTCCATTAAATTAGTTAGTTTAAAATCAATCAATTTAACTATAGCTTTATTGACTTTTTAGCGCTATGATTGTAAAAAAAAAAACAAATTGTCTAAAGAGATGTACTTTTGATAGAACATTTTTAAATAATGTTAACTCTTCAATCTAACCATCCTTTTTTTTCCCTGCATGATGTATTTCATCAAATTTTCTTATAAATGTTCATCTTTTTCTTCTCTTCACAAAAAAAGATTAACCCACTAATATTCTTTAAGAAAGCATAGATAGACTTAAAAGGCTCAATATTAAAGATGCCATATTACTTGTACAGATTTATCCTTTCAGTCCAACATGTACCGAATTTCTACCATATGCCAGGTGCTCTGGTAAGTGCTGGGATACAAGCCAAATAAGATACATGAGCCCTGACCTCAAGGAGGCAAGAGTTTACTGGAGAAGACACCAGCAACCCACTAGAATACAATGTGTTATGTGTTACCCTGAAAGTATAGCAGTTGAAACTCTTTAGTTGCAAGAGGCAGGAAACATGTTTCCCCCTGGCTTAAGCAATAAGAAAATGAATTGGTTTACACAACCAAAATTGAAGGAGGGACAGTGGTCCGTAGAGCTGACACATGGCATATCTCAATCTGGGGATTCAAGTGATGTCACTAGGATTCGTTTGGCTTCTTTCTTAGCTCTACCTTCATCTGCACTGGATTTGTTCCCAAGCTCCAGTGATGGCCTGGGGCAACTTCCCAGCTCATTTCTCACTATGCGTTTATTTGGGAATGTTGCCCTTTTTTTACTCAATATTACCAGAAGGGCTCAATTTGTAAACTTAGTAGTATGTATTTTGTGTTTCTCTTTCCTTACTGGTTCTATACTTTGGCTTTCTGGGGTCATGTTTCTAAGTAAACTTCATGGATGTAAGCCTTTGTCGTAGGTTCTGCTGTGGTGAGACCCGAGCTAAGAGTGGTATGCTATCCCAGCACACGCTGACTCCCGGTGACTTCTCTGATCCATTACAACAGACTTCCAAAAACCATGCTTTCTTCTACTATGTAGTCAGGGTCCCTTGGTCACAGATGATACAACAAGGGACAGAAGCTTGATAGACAAGCTGGGCCACTAAGACTTTTTCCCAGAAGTTGGGAAATGGATTGAGAAAAAGCTGTTCCCTCACTATGGTAAATCCCATGTGATGAAGCCTAATGGTTCCCCTCCTTCCCATGGTGTGCTAGAGCACATGCACAAGGACCGATGGTTACACACTCACAAATGTTGTCCGGCAACCTGTTGGCAGCTGGAAACATACCATGATGGAGCATTCACATTACAGAAATCAGCAACTGCTGCAAATCCTGCCCTTCCCTCTCCTCCCCTGCAGAAAGCCAGTTTACCAGCACACCACTGACTTCTTACCTCCGTTTTCTCACACCTCAGAAACCTTCATAAGGATCCAGTTAGAGAACAAAGAACCAGCCAGGCACTGTAGGTCAGGTAAAACCAAATAACCCCAAACAAAGAACTGGGTAACATGCTGGGGCACACAATTTTCAGCTGAGGCCTCTCCTGAAATGAAAACCTCTGGGCTGACAGAGCACCTCCATTTGATCTTCTCACCCATTAGCAGGCTTAGAACGAAACTAGCCTGCCAGAGACAAGCCTTTGTCTGGCCCATTTACTACCAGGAGACAAAGGACAAGTGCCAACAGAGATCCACAAATTAAGAGACAAGAGACAAGAGACTGCTACCCACACTCTGAAGCCATGACCTCAGGCTGGTTAAGAAAACTCAGTGTGAACCACTCATTGTTCCCTGTCACCAGGAAGGTAAACTTGCGCTCCTCCTATGGGCAGGAACATGCCACAGGAATAGAAAGAAGTATAGAATTGTTTCCTATGATATTGTTCCCTTCTAGAAAGAAACAAAGGGTCAGCTCCTTGATAAAAATATGAGCAGTTAGACAGCAGCCATGTTTTCTACTCTAAGGTCAGAGGAGCAGAGGAAGCCACTGCCCCAGAGAATAATGAAGCAGTCTGTAAAATGAAAAGTGCTGTTGCTCTAGGTTCTTCGTGATTTTTGGTTTCTTTTGGAAGCCAGCAGATAAAGCCCTTAACCCAGTGTGGACAATGGTGTCCTATGAGCATTGACCATTATGTATTTATAAATGCCAGCATGCTGTTTAAAAGATTTTGTTCTTCAATTTATTTAGTCAAATGCCTACTATTAAATATTAAGGTTGTTTCCAATTATCTACTC